>NW_009599454.1:0-18146 GCF_000690535.1 Cariama cristata | reverse complement strand
ATGAAACTTAAGATATGAACAAAGATTTGTGGCAGACAAGCATATATTCTACTCAATCAGGTCTGCATTTCAGAGACCACCCAGTGGTGCTCATCCAGCAAGTCACAAAGCACAGCTAACATTAAAAGCTTTTCTGCCTTCAGGTATGTGTATATACAGAGCGGCTTTAACAAACAGCTCCCTTTTATAGCCTCCAGTTGCTCTGTACAACAGTGTAATTAGTCTCAGCGCAGTAAAAATCAAACACTGGTGATTGGTGACCCAGCAACATTGACAGAGCCCAGGTAATGAGGGTAAATATCACTGTAATTTTGTTGTTAAGCAATATAGTTTTTAACTTCAATTCTACCCATATTGTATGAATTTATAAAGATTGGAATAAACTTGCTGAAGCCAGTGCTGGGAGAAGAAATGTAGGCATAAGTTCAGGTCTTCCATACGAAACAGTTATTTGCTCTCTTTTGTCTCATATTCATTGACTTCACCTCTGTGCTTTACAGAAAGACGTATCACCACAAAACAAACTCTCAAGAAAACTTGCTACCTATGTGCCCTTCTTGTGGGTGATAGCTCCCATTGATTTCCTTAAAATTTCCCACAGCTGCTTTCAAGGAAGAGTGATTTTCATCAGCTCTCATTAGAATAGCTTATACAAGCCTCTGAACAAAACACAACAGCCTCAAAAGGCTGTTGGTATACTTAGGCACACACTAGAGCATTGACTGAAGCAGCTATATGTGCTAGGGCTATTCCTCAAGTGAGGAATAGAGACTCTACCTTCTAACACACATGTACGTGTACTCCCAAACAGCATTATTATACTAGCAAAACTCAAAGGCAGATCAGCTCCAAGATAAAGTCAGACTTCCAAACTTCACTAGTTGAAAGTGATCAATTTTGTTATTTTAAATTAAGCATTATGTGTAGCTATTCATTTGAAAGAACTGAAAAATAGAATTCCTGGGGAGGCCATGTACCCCCAGCAAGAAACAACTACACGTGTAGCTCCATGAGCCCTTCTTCCAGTGGCAGTGCCAGTTTGAATAGTTCCTTTCTACCTTTTTAGCATCCCCTCAGTTGTGCCATGCATTAAAGACATTAACTTGTGTATGTTCACTGTGCAATCACATGAACAAAAGTATCATCACAGGCCATGATGATTCCCCAGTGCCATCAGCACAAGGAAGGGGGATGCTTAAATCAACACTGGCACTGATGAAAATGTTCACATGTGTATGGCATAACAGCCAGCAAGTCAAGGTACAAGTCAGTGGTAATATTTAAGGCAGTTCCACTCAGACTGGAACATGGTGCTGAAGAAAGTGATGAAGTCAAGTGCTGCAAGGTCTGTAAAGCAACATTTGTTTCTTTTGGTTTGAGGTTTTTTTGTTGGTTTTTTCAGGGCACGCAGTGGGAGAGGTGGTGTATGTTTTAGCATTAAATCCTTGTGAAAAAGAACCAAGCTTTGGGATGCCTCCCTTCAGAAGTTCTGACAAAATAGCAGTAGATCTCAAATATCGAAGCACCTTTTCTTTAGCAGCAATGGTAGCCTAGGCCTTTTCTTTCCCCTTTCCCTGCTACTAGCCTTGAGTTCCTGTTCACTCACCCATTTGCTGTAACCCTCTAGTTGTGCCAAAGTAACCATTTGCAGGGCGGCTCTGTGAACCTGAACAGTGAATTGCTCGAGGTTTTAAAAAACGCAGAAGAGATTCTTCTGCTTACACGAATCTGGTTACACTGTGCCGCAGCAGTGAAAACAAGTGGTGGGAAGCAGGAAGAACAAGCACAGGAACCACTCAAGAGAAAAAGAACTGCCAAGAAAAGGTTCCTCAGTATCACAGAGCCTCCAAGACCATAATTTAACCTAATTAAGTTAGTTAACTGGAAAATCTGAGAGAAAGAGTAGCTGCCATTTGAGAAAGGGGGAAAAAAGGTGGAGCAGAGAGGGCTGTTAGCGTGAGTCTGGATAACAGATCAGCATGTGCAGAACAGAAAATAACACTGTAAACAGCAAGATCTGAAAATTTCTCAGGGACCTGATTGACAAGCAAATATGGTCACCCAAGCTGAATTAGAAATTAAATATGCAGAAAAGTCATCTCTTCTATCATGTAGCCACCACAGGAAATGAAGCCAGCAATTATGTACAGAATGAGTTGCTAGTGAACTCTACTGAACTTCACATTTCCTCTGTACCAGTGACATGAAATTTGAGCATCAATATAAATTTACTATATACAGGTAAAATTTGAGCTGTTATAAAGGTGTTGATCTTAGTGAAGTATAAAGAGAGCTTCTGAATAATTTTCTCAATGCACAAATTTTCAGTCAGGAAATCCTAAATAGTATAAAGACTTTGATAGAATTCATTTTTAAAATCTCATTTTGTGGAATGCAAGTAGTACAAGTTTTCAGGACAAATACATTATTCAAAAAATTATAATCATCTCAGAAAAGGGCTTTGAAAGAAAGTGACTTTATCACCCCAATTACAGGAGAATAACAACTCAAGCATCACCACATCTGTATGCGGCTGCAATGCTATAATTACAAAGCTAGAATCAAAACACATGAAAGTAGTCAGAAAATTATTCAGAGACAAAATACACACAGCAAACAGGCAGGATTAAGGCCTTAAATGCAGAGGCAAGCAGGCTCAAAGAATATCTGTCCAATGATGACACATTCTTCTAGAGGTTTCGTTACCTGCCACTAGATAAGGCGTGTTATTTCAGTAAGCAGTAAGCTCTTCCTCTATTCCTTCTCCACAAATGGAGTAATTTCATGTTTTAGGTCAGAAGGATTAGAAAAAAAGAAACTGGATCATTATAAGATCTCACAGGGAAAGGCAAACTGGCAAGATACAGACATTATCAAGTCCAGTGACAAAGTTTAGGAAAAGAGAGATGCCTCATCCTGAAGTAGGAAAAAGGGTCTAGTGTGTTAGGGCATGAACCTAGCTTTGATTATAAATAGGTTCAAATGCCTTACCTTGGGGAAGTCACAAGATTAGAGCTTCAAAATCCTTAGAAACCTAGGCACTACAGGAATTGTGTATTTCTTCTGCAGACCTCAGCAGTTAAGTTATACACAGCAGCACTGTGGCAGCTGCAATGCAGAAGTAATACATTAAATATCGTGGAGACACCTGTGATCAGTGCCTTTCCTGCAGGATCACTTATAACTATCCTAAGAGAGTAAAATGGGACTTGATGTAAAGCAACAAAAATTAACAGGAGCTTATTCAGGAGTATGTCACAGCTTAAAATAGCAGGACTTTTCTTACAGTATTATGAGTATTCTAGGAAAAGGCCTATTGTCACTACTATTTAACAGTGTTTATAGGTTCTCTTTGGCTGAATTGCCCATATAAAACACAACTTGTGGCAAAAAAACCCAAAACAATCCTTGAGTTTACTCTATTTCCTTACAGCCGTAGTTTTCAGCCATGACAAATATAGAGAGATTAAAGAAGGTGGCCAACTAAAATATGTCTGCAAATATCACTCTACTTCATTTAATTTCTGTTTTCTCTACACAAGCGTTAGACTCCCCAGTACCATCAAACTACCTGTGTTTCATGACAGAAGATGAAATTTCCGCCTCCAGTGGGTTTCCAAAGCAGTAAGACATGCTCTGTTACAAGGCTCTCTCTAGTTGGAGCTGTATAAAGCTAGGATTGGCACTCAAATGAAGCTCATTTAAAACACTTTTGATTACTTTTATAATGTATGGTGACATGCCTAACTCCATTAACCTACTGAGGCTCAAAATTATTATTGTGCTCACTGTCCTCATCACTAAAGGATAATAAAGATGTCACAGCATATTATTTTAAAAACTTGCTGTTAAATGGATAAAGAAAGAGGTAACTGATCTGGTACAAGGTTTCAAACGCACTCTATCTACATTCATTAAAATCTTCAAGGGAAGCTTGTATTATAAAACAGAAAACATAGATTCATGCCACACATTTGCAAAGATTAAATAAGCAGTGTGGCTTTAAGCATTTCTACAGAAAACTCTCAGCCACCTAGGGCAGAGACCGAATGCAAGGAATGCAGAAGAGAAAGTGAATGTGTAAGAAGTGGAAGGGAACTAATTTGCAAGCAGTGGGGAGAGAAATCACGCTATCGCTTAACTCTATTCTCTACTCCAAATTCTGAGGTCATTAGATCCTCACACCTTTCTCGCAGGTCAGTATTAGCTACTGTTATACAATGGCACAACAGCTTCATTATGGTTTGTTTCTCTGTTTTATATTAGTACTGAAATCCTTGTATCATTTTCTACTTCCATCATTGTGCCCTGCTGTCTGGTTTCTATTCTTCATTAATCTACATGAAGGAAAGCTGAAACAGCTTCAGTACAGCCTTTTCCTTTCTCTCTTTTTTTTTCTTTCTCTTTACTTCCTATAACCTTAATAGGCATCTGAAGACCTAGGAAAACATGCAGCACACAAATCAGACAACCAACAGCATGTGCATCGGGAAGTACCTGGGCTCTACAAGGCTGTGGTTTTGTTTCTTTTTTTCTTCTGCAGATAGTGTGTACTGTAAAACAAAGACCTGAGAGAAAGCAGAGTTAGAAACCAAAATTACAGTCTTCTTCCTAAGCCTGTAACAGTTTTCATCCCCAAGACTGCCCATAAAAACACCCCCCCCACACACACAACCAAAACACCTGACTTTGCATAAAAGTAAAAAACCCCCGAAGTGTTCTTCAAGTATTTATAGATTCCGACCAAGAGGAGGGGCCTGCCTCACCACCTGCTTCCATGAAAAAAAAACAACACACGACTTATGCCCAGGGTAGAAAAGAGGTGGTCATCGCGCTCTAATAAAAATAAATAAGAAGCAGCATAATTAAACAGGGGGGGCAGTATGACTATTATACTAGCAATAGGCAGCATACAGTAGTTTAACAATTGGCATATTAAATAGCAGCTAGACATGCCAGATTTGGTATGTGCAATTTTAACTAAGAGTGAGTCACTGCTGTATGCTTGGGTGCTATGAACTTGAATTTGGCCATGCCAATTAAAGCTCAGAATTCGAAGCGACTGAACTAAAAATGTATTTTGAAAAGTGATCTCGCTTTATAAATATTCTTCACTCTGGGAGGTGGGGGGGAGTATGCACACCAGATGCAGTCTTTGGAAATACAGCTGAGTCATGAGCTACAATAAGAAAGTTGATCTGCAGAAGCATACAGCTACTGAATTGATTACATTCAATTCACCAAATGCCAAGAGAAATAAAGAAAAAAAAATGCATAAAAAATTTCGATTCTCTTATCTTTTCTTTGCATAGAAAGCACCAAAGCTACAGATAACTTACCGAGTATAGAAGAAAATCTAAATCATTGTAGAACTTAATTGTGTTATGATGCACAAATACAACTTCATACCTCTAGTTAGTAAATCTAAATAATTAGCATGGGATTCTGCTGGATTTAAAGTAATGTCTGACCTTTCTGTTTAAAGCCATTTCCTACTCTAGACAAGTCTCTCTGTCAGCAAAACTATGCCAATAATAGAAACTTCCTATTTGGGAAAAAATGTTGTGAAACTGGAGTCATTTGATCAGCTCTAGACAGAAAAGCAACACTTCTGCCCTTTTTTTTTTTCTGTGTAAGAGACATTTCAGCTGCAGCTAGACATAAAACAATAGCCAGCAGCGGTTTGGCTATGAAGTGAATAATTTTATTATTGAACCATTTGTCTGAATTGTGCCATGCATTTCTAACAAACACAGGAACACAAGAAAGGACCATGTCTCCATCATGAACACTGCCATTTCAAGACTAGAATGCATAAACAAACATTTTCTTTATCAAAAGGAATGAGAGACAGTGCCTGGTGGCCTAGCACAATTGCAGTGTTAGCAGAGAACAGCTAGTTTCACAAGCCATAGCCCTGGCCTTTCACACATGTTGATCCGAAATTAGAAACAGCAGAATTCAGGGTTAAGAGACAAGTTTACACAACACACAACTACCCAGAGCATTATGGGAATTTGCTAGTGAACTCTCACTCAGGGGAGGAATTTGTCAGTGACGTTTTCGTCAGGGGAACAATGTATGAGAGTTTTCAAGCACTCAAGCTTGTAACATGTTGTCCTGGCAGTGAGCAGGCTGGAGAGTAAGAGACAATGCTTAATCAAGCATTTTTTACAAGCAAGTTTTACAGTACATTTCTATGGTTTCTGTTTTTAATTTGATTAGCACAGCCCATGCTGCACTCTTCCTAAATTTGAAACGCAGTGTTGTGTGCATAACCTCTGTGATAGCAGTAAGACAAACGCTTCTTCCTCCTTCTACTTCTTGTGTTCAAGCTTCTCTCAAACTGCTCATCCCACATGGAAAACCCAATTTCTACTTTTGGTGGTTTTCCCCAACCTTCTGACACTTTCTGCAGTCAGAGGGCTTATACTTCCCTCTCAGCAGGCAGGAGACTACAAAATAATCTGCAGCCTCACGTGGAACTGTTTAAAGTCAGTATACTTTAATGCAATGGAGCTTCATCAGTTTCCATAAGCAAAACTTTTGTACCATTCAGCAGAGCTTTTCTACACATAAGAAGTCTCAAGATCAGTTACCTTATTCTTGGGACGACATTAAGCTTTTCAGTTTCCTAATTACTGTTTGATTTATCCGCGTTACCAAAGGATAGGTTGCAGGGAGATAAGAAGATACGCACTTGGGAGGCTACATCAGCCGTACCAACACTGCAGCCTTTGAAGAGTTCATGGACTGCGACAACAATTCATCCAGTCCAGAGCCTCGATCCCCTGGGGGAGAAGTGTGCATCTCCCCCATTTCTGGGAAGTCCTGCTACAAAAGAGCAAGCGTCATTGCCAATACCACAAACCAGTGCCTTTTCCATGGAATATCCTTACTGCCAGTATTTCCTCATGCCACTTGCCATATCACTTAAGTGAATACACATCATTTATGGATTCCCCCCTCCTGCCAACAGATATACTATCTGACCTTCTAACACTTTCATTTGAAAGACAGAATGAAGGGAAATTAATTGCTTTATTTAAAAACCAGCCCTATAACATGGATCTTACTGAAAGTTACTTGAACATCATTCATGCAGTCATATCATCATCAGAAGATTCCTGCATTCCAGTCTTCCTCTTTCATTATCATAAAGTGGGTAATTGGCATCATTAACATTCTTCCCCGCTGGAAAGAATGCACTTCTACATCATAGCTAAAATAATATGTTGTTCAGAGATGTCTATTCTTCCACAGGCATTCAGTGGCAATCCACTGTTTTCCATTTATTCCTTTTCATTATTAAAGACTACTACCTAAAGTATTCCTTGAAGTCTTAAGGAAACTAAAATATCATTCAAACACAAATCCTGCAACAACTATAAACCAGCAATGACTATTTTGGCATTTGAGCATGACCATTTCCATTGCTATGAATGGGAAAAAACAGAACCATAACTATTAAAAGAATTTAACTGTATGAAATCAAACCATTAATCCCTTTATACAGAAAGTATACAGTAGAAAATAATAGCAAGTGACAAAAGCTTGTTTTTTCCTTATGGAAGTTTATGCATGCTGTGATTTGTATGTCTATTTTTATGAAAAGCCGGTTCTCTTTATATAATTAGTGCAGTTCTTGAGGCAGGAAGAATATAATAGGCAATAATGACTTCAAACTGAGAAAGCCTCACTGGAGTTATCACTACGTCACAGCCCAAGTGTGTTGCATAAGGATAGTTTTGTAAAACAAGAGACAAAAGCAAACTGGAGGAGGAGCAGCATTCAGCTGCAGATATTTTTCCTGCTCCTTGGCTGTGAAGATGAATGGCTGGAAAGCTGACAAGTTTTCACAGGCATGACTGAGCCCAGTCCTTGACTCAGAATTAAATGGGACATAAGGCTTTGGCTGGCCAAGATCACTAAGCATGAACAAAAATTAAAACTAAAATTACCTTCACTGTTTATATCAGTGTAAGAAAAAAAAAAGGTAATTGGGAACAGCACTGTTTGTTTGGCATGGATCCATCGTTACTACAGGCTAATGAAAACTGAAAAAAAAGAAAATTAACCTGAGTGTTGTTCCAGCTTGGACAATAGAAAAGAGTAAATTCTGTGTTGTCCAAACTGAAAAATAAATTAGTTTTGTTTGTACCTATGATTACCATAGATTATGCCTTAGTTTTTGTAAGCTAATATTATTATATTCTGTGCATCTCATACTTCATCTGCATTTCATAATATTTCCAGTTTCTGCTAGTGCCATACTAGGATGCACATAGCCTATATACATGTTTACCAGGTTGCTGAACAAATGAGTAAGAAGAGTCCATGGTATAGCAATACCAAGGTTTTCCGTATTAATGACCCTGCCCCACAGTAATATTGAGATGAGGAAATTATTATTCTAGTTCTTCCTTCAAGATAGTGAAGAGAAGCATCAATAGAGTCACTACCATGGTGATGGCAGCTCTTACCCACATCCCCAGCAGTCAAGTACTCAAAGCTAGATGTCAAAGGCAACTTCTCGCTACCTACATGCCCCATCTAGAACTGTGCAGCTCAGAGCTGTTGCCCTCCCACTTAAAGAAGCTACAGACTACACTGAAATATTCCATTTACTCATGTCAGAAAATAAAAGGCTTTATTATACTTTGTACTCGTTACAAACTTAGACTGAGCCAACACGCTTTCTGGCACCTGTGACACTTGAAACCATGCTGACTGGACAGAAAACCTGATGAGTGAGTTCTCTGGTGGAGTCTGGCAAGCAGCTTCCTAACATGGTTATCTCCTTACAATCAAACACGAAAAAAAAAAAATTATCAAGTAAGGTTCCCAACTCCTCTAAAAAAAAAAGACCACAAACCAACCAAACAAAAACCACAAAACAAAACCAAAACCACAACACACCTCTAAAAATCTGTGTCCATTTACATTATCTGAGTTACAAAATTATCCCTTCCCACCCCCATTCCACGCTTCAGAAGGTAACTGCTTATTCATCCTAAAAAATAACTTCAGCTCACTCAACATTAACTGACACAAAAAGAAAAGCTTAAAATAATTTTAAAATAATTGCTGTAATCTTAGGTTTCAATCTTGAAAAAAAATAAGTGGATGAGTAATTCTGCATCCAAGAGTTATCCCCATTGACTTCAATATACACAGAGTTGATTTAACATACATGTTTCATCTATATGCATCTTACATACACCTGAAAAGATTCTACAAACACACAGTAACTAGGATTGGCTTAGAGGCACACGAATTGCTCAAAAAAAAAAAAGTCTCTTACACACAAACAAAATCTATATATACACATTTCTAAATGTTAGGATATCCACACAGAAACATAGTCACGGAACCAGTAAGAGGAAAGTACGGTTAGAAAACAGGGAATCACAATTCATTCACACTGATATGATAGTAAAATGGCAGAATTATGAGCAATCTCTTGGCTAAATTTGGGCCACTGATGAAAGATGTGGAAATTTACAAGTTTAAAACCAAATTGCAGAGGAAAACAGCATTGAAAAAAGTGGAAGTAACAGTGAAGAGCAGAGAAACACGTAAATCACATTAACACTGATGAACTTTCATCAAATATGAGCAGTCTTCTGAAACAGAATACTAATAATAAGGTATGATTCCTCTTCCCTCTTTATTTGGCTTCATATTCTCCACTACACACATGCTTCTGTGCATCAAAACAACTCACAAAATATCCCAGAAGAAGGTTCAGTAGGACTTTGATCTTACTATCTTTGATAGCACCAGAATTTTGTAAAGTGGTTTAAAAGTTTTAGTTTATAGAAATTAAAGTGTTACTACAAAAGCTGCTGTTCTATGGGATCAAGGCAGTCGTGGAAGAGAGCGGCAAGGACACTAAAAATCTTTGCTATTACATACAAAGTATAGCAAATCATAATAAACTCCAATTGCATTGGTGATTCATTGGTCACTTGCTGAGTGCCACAAGTTTAGCAAATCACTGGTGTACTAGTTTTGGCTGGGATAGAGTTAATTTTCTTCATAGTAGCCACTATGGTGCCACGCTTTGGATTTGTGACAAAAACAGCATTGATAGTAATATGAATATTTTAGCTGTCACTGGTCAGTGTTTATATAGCATCAAGGCCTTCTCTGTCTCTCACACTGCGCTGCAAACAAGTAGCTGGGAGGGGACCAAGCACAAGAAGCTGGGAGGGAACACAGTGGGACAGCTGATCCCAACTGACCAAAGGGATATCCCTTCAGACAGCGGGGATGTTCAGAGTTAAAGCTTTAGTATTCCCAATAAACCATTACATACTGTGAAGCTCTGCTTTACTGGAAATGGCCAGACATCTGCCTGCCCATAGGAAGCAGTGAATGAATTCCTTATTTTCCTTATTTTGCTTTGCTTGCATGCACAGCTTTTGCTTTACCTATTAAGCTGTCTTTATCTCAACCCCCAAGCTTCCCCACTTTTTCCCTTCTGATTCTCTCCGCCATCCCACTGTGGGGGGAGTGAGCGAGCGGCTGTGTGAAGCTTAGCTGCCTACCAAAGTTACCCCAAAACAACTGGTCACTGTTGTCCTCTTCGGTGGGGGGAAGATCTTGACTGATACTTCCGTCTCTCCTCTTGAAGTGAGGAGTTATAATCTTCTATAGCATGAACACTATGTTACCTATGCTTTAATCCTCATCAGCCTGTATACGCACATGGTAAATGCAGGAGAGGCCTTATCAGAATATATATTTCTGGTAAGACAGTGTAGTCACCCTAGCTTCCTGACACCTCATCATGTTTTCATATATATCTCTCTATATATATCTCCATAGCAATTTCATTTTACTAAGCTATTAATAACAACCTATACATCCTATGTATCAGCAAAAAGATTCCCAGAGCTGAAACTATTAGCAAAAAAACAAGAGGGGAAAAATTTATGCTACACAATGGTAAGCGATGAGAAAGCCTATGCTCAAGTATAGGCTTGTGTTAGTCTAAGTAGGTGTATGACACAGTTCAGATGGTGTTATAGTTATTGCAGTGTTTCTAGCTAGGGTATCCAATAAGAGAAATGAGAGCTGGATAACACCAGTGAACTGGTATCACACAGTTCACTTCTGTTCTCACTGTCAATGTAGGGCATTTTTTTGATGTAGGTGACAGCATCCCTTCCCACCTCATTTATACTCTTTCAACTGCTCCCATTCCCCTCAGGAATCTCTTTGTGCAACAGTCTAATCTCACTGAGCTGAACTGAAATGTAGACTATACTTCTTCCTAGAGAATAAGAACAAGGAACAATTTCCCTTTCATTTGGTGCCCTACTCAGACCTCAAGTTGTAACACACAAAATTCAGCAGGATACCTGTGTAAGTACTGAAAAAGCCAGGCAAGCACTGGAGTGAGGCTTGGCTCCAGTCTTGCTTCTGAAGAAGGGCAGCTGAATCAGCACTGAAGTCAAGGTGAAATATCACAGACTTGTAAATAACTATAGCCCTCAAACAAGTGTAGAAAAGACAGTCAAGACCATTTCTGAACTAATGCTTCCTGAGTTCCTCCTCTAATACCTGCCACTTGCTTAGGGTTTTGCTCCAACAAAAACAAAAAAGACAAAAAATCCCCCACCACACCAAAAAAATGTGTTTATTTGCACTACTGAAAAAAATCAAAGTTATTAGAAGCAGTAGTATATATATAAAGCAGTAGTATATGAATACTACACTCAATCATTTTAGTTCCTTGTATGACAAGCCTATTAGTCAAGAGTTTAAGCTGACTTCATAAGCTTTAGGTCAAAGATTTCCATCCATTTCCACATTAGTCTGAACCTAAGTCTTTAAGATCCTATTAGTTTTGCAGCTTCTACTCATCCCTTTTCTTAACTCTAACCACAATAAAAATGAAAATGTGTTAAAAAAAAAATCACCGTTTAAGAGACAAATAACCATTTCTCAGGGCATTTTGGGAAGCTGGTAAAGGATCTCCATCAGCTTGTTTCCACAGGTGAGCCTTTGCCTCTTCATAACTGGTAAACCCTCTTCAGTTTAGAGCCAACACATGCATCTCTATGTAGACCAGACTGTCACCCTTTGTCCCCTTGTTCTGAGAGCAGCTTGGTTCATGTCAGTGAGATCACTGCATGGAGCAAGGTACTAACAAAAGAGAGAAAGGATATCTAAATCTCATTGCTTGGAACTTACCGTTTAAATTTAAACCACAAAACTCTGAATCCAGAAGAGAATCCCAGTCTCTAATAATAGCTATGTCATTATGTTTTTCTTTAAGCTTTTGATTCAGACTATTAAGGGAAATTTCACTTCCTTCTCCCTCTCTATCCAGAAGAAAACAGACCTTAAGCAGATCAAACTGTTTACCCTATAGTTTATCACCTTTCCCAGTATCTTCAACAGCATCTTTTAGCTGATCAGAGCCAAGGCTAATATCCAGACATAAAATCCATTCTCTGTCCTCCAGTACTGGACCAAAAAGACATTTCACAAACAGCAAGATTTCTTTTTAAGTAGACATCCATCAGAAATGTATTTTTCCTCACTACCTTGGCCTTGAAAACACTATTTTCCAATTTCCTACATGCTGCTTAATGTTATGCACTGTCAGTCACACCACGTTATGTCATTTTATATAGCAGGTCAGTAGGAACTGCCATGTGCAGAGATACCTGATATTTTGCCAAATCATTTGGCACATCTCACATTCTCATCAATTTGAATTACTTGTAGATCATTTCAAGAGAGAGACAATTATTGGCAACCCTTCAAAACATAGCAGACAGTCTACTGAGTGCTTTGCTGGCCTTCTCATCCATCTATAAACCACAAGACAGACAGATTTCCCTAAAACAATATAACTGTATGTCAGATTAATATATGTACAATTCTAGCTTACATTTGCTATCTTGGGGAAATGCTCTGCAATTCTTCCTTATAGTAAACAGGACTTCGTTCTACAGTTTCCCTAAAGGCAGCTCATAATCAGTGTCATTATGAATACCAAATTCTGACTCTGAGGCTGAGATTATAATATTTGTTAATTGATTCAAGTATTAATTCAACACCATATACTTTCTAAAGTAAGCATGTATCTTTCATCCTTTCAAACATTTAATTCTTGCAGTAATTCTACACCTACTACAGTAATTAAAGTATTCCTTACATCAAACTCCAGGTGAACCATCCCTTTATTATTACGCACATCTATTTTTGTGTCACCTTAATGCATTGCATGTAGGAACACAATAGGTAAACAGTGTCACACTGATGGTTAAGGTTAAGTTCTGGTTATACAAACAAGAACATCTTTAAAAGGCCATGGTTAGTGAGAGCTAAAAAAAAATAATCACAATATATGTATCATAACATTGGTCAACGCTGAGATAGTTTTAGAGGATGACAGATCTCTGTGGAAAATACTGCTGCAAAACAAAGCAGAGAGCTTCTTTCTATGTAGAAAAACCTTGCAATGGGAAACTGTACAGGGAATTGTCAACAGACTACAGTTCAGCAACAAGAAAGCATATGAAATTAGACTGGAAGAGCATGAATTTTGAAGTAAAAGAATACAAAGTCTTCACCTAGTTGCAAAACAGGCTCCTATACAGAGAGAAAAGACTGCAAAGCAGCATTGGTTCAAAAGTAAATAGACTAGAGGCTAAAGATTTGTAGCGAGTTCACACGCATAAAACACATGTGGGCCAAGAAGATAGATCAAGAACTGAAGTCTGATGGATCTGACAGACTATGTGTTTGGGGAATACGCAGAAAACTTGCAGATGCCTGCAGACTCACCCAAGGGCAGCCAGTGAGATCCTAGACTGAAACGTCAAAGCACTAGAGCCCATTTGTGAAATACAAGTCTCTAAGCAGAGAAGACTTGACATTTTCATGGGTTCCTTTGCATAACTGTTTTCACCAAGTATGGTTTTCTAATTTAAAAGTCTTGATTTCAGTAAAACACAATAGTTTAAAAACAGGCATAACAGACAATCTGTATAGTTAACAAGTCAAAGTTATAGAATATTCTCCAAATAAAGGCCAAATCCAGAGACCCTCTGAAATGAATAACTAGAGTATCTGCATCTTGCAAGCCTATAAGAAGAAATGTTCATGGTGTTTGATCATCACAACAAAAGCTGGCCATTTCAGTGTGTGTTTGTAGAGACACTAAGAAGACTGAGGCTGTAAACCTAACTCCCAACCTTGAAGTACATGTGGTAAATAGCTCCTCTCAGCCAGAGACTGAGCAAGCAGCTTCCCCCGTGATCTGCCAAAAATTATTTTGAATGAGAATATTTTAGCCTGTGTGTGGGATAAAATAATCTTTAGGTGCTGCAAGGCAGCTAAAAGTTACTCCAAACTAAATCTAGTATCTACTTATGGTTTTACTAGCCCCAGAGAGTCAAATGTAAGAAGTCTGAAAGCAAACCCAAAACCTACATTGTCTCATGGAAGGCATTTTGCTATCAGACACAGCTGTCACCTCTTTAAGATAAAGAAGGAATAGTTCATAAAGCAGAAGGAAATAGAGGAGCAGAAGTCAGAGTTAGGAGAGAAAAGGAATAGCTGTGTGTCAGAGGCAACAGAACTATTCCTCTGTAATTCTTGGTCAGTGGCAGGGACAACACAAGACTCAGAGTTAAGAAAACTCTTAAGTCCTATACCTCTCTACTTTGCAACACTGTTTGATTAAGAATATGAATTATATATCCTTTTAACTTTTTCACTTAAAGAGAGTGTATTAGGATGGAAGGGAGAAATGTAGCTTAATATATATGAACAGTGAGCAGACTACAATAATACTTTTTCTAACTACCTAGCCTTTTAACTGCATTAGCTGTGTTCATAAAAGAAAAAAGCCACCAATAATTTTCATCCAGTGAAAATTTCCGAGACTTTGAAATACAGGTTAATCCCAAATTACGCGATAATGATTCTTTCTTATTTTCAAGCCAGTTATTTCATTAAGTTTATATTTCCACTGTAATTTCAATGCTTCATTTTGAAGAATAGAATGTTTTAATTTTTCTTAGAATGTAAAAGTAAAGTAAAATTTGCTAATTATTTTCCTTTTTTCATTTTAAAGATATTCAAATTTCATTAGAGTCCTATTTCCAGCAGAAATCTATTTCATGAGATCAACCTTCAGCTAGTTCTGCCATGCATTTAACCTATTTTCTTTGACCTGTATGATTGTTTTTTGTTATGAAAGTTAAGAAAGAAAGAATAAGATACACAAGAGACTATCAAAACTGGGATCAGTCTGAACCAGGTTGCTGCCTTCCTTTGGCTGTGAAATGAGATCCCAGCTTGGCGGGTGAGGGGGATACTCACAAGAAAGAACCAACAGAAAACAGGTGACAGCAAAATCATTTCCATACATTTTTCATTGCCATTCTTGAATAAGAATGAATTTCCTGGATTTGAAAACTATTTTGGCAGGATACACTGGATAAGACCATTCTCACCTTCACAAACTGATCAATGTTCTCTTTTGATTCTCTTTTCCAAAGGGAGAGATATTCCTGTCTCTCTAGAACATAAACATTTCAGAATGACTCGTGTTTTGAAAAGCTATCACATAAATGGAATTAAGTATCACAAGAATATTTATCAAAGTGTAAAAATATACTGCACAACATAAGCCTTATAATCAACCAGTTTAATTTTTTGTAATTAAATGAAATCCATCATCAGAAGAATTACATTTTGCAAATTTTCAGTACAAAATGCTTCCTTAGGATGTGGTGAAAATAATTTTTATATTGCATTCTAAACTGAACAATAGCACATGTCTAAAAATGGACTTAAAGTCATTTACTTCTAATTGCACTTTTTTTCCAATCACTTTCTTTTCCTCCAAATGAAGTTCCCAATAAGTGAATCATCTCTTTTCTCCACTGGCTATAAAAGAAGCTGTGTAGCAAATGTAAATAACAGTAGGCACATGAACATGCCACAACATTCCTTTATTAGCTTTTCATGTTTTATAGGCACTTCAGCCACGCTACTATCATAATACTATTAATTTGGAGTTTATCCCAGACAAAACCAGTACAATGAATAACACTTTTCTGATCAGAGGTGAAGCAGAACAAAAGATTTGTTGCAGAGGAATATGACTGCTTTCTAATTTTGTTTCCAAAAATAAAAAAGTCAAGGAATCATTTTAGGTCAAGCAAAATATTTCATTTTCTCCCCTGTGCTGGTTTAGGCTGGAGTAGAGTTAATTTTCTTCACAATAGCTAGTATCTGAACGGACAATTGTGGAAAAAGAAAGGACCAAATTGAAAATAAGATCACTTAATTATATAGCTGGGTATTATATAAGTATAGTACAGACTGATGGCTCCTGAAGTTACTAATTATCATTACTATTTTAAGCAGTATCTTCTGTGTGGATATAAGGCACCACTTGTCCATAGTTTGCTTGTTACAGGTATCTTAGTGAAATTTGGACTTCAAGAAAGATTCTTCCTTTTTTTATTTTGAAATAGCAATAAAAATGTAATTTAGTCATGATTCTTGTTCCATCCTAGTACTTATTTCAATAGGACCATTTTTGTGCTTAAAGTTGAAAACATATTTTAGCACTTTGCAGAATTAAGCAAGAACATATAATCCAGAGGCATGACTGCTTTCTAATTTTGTTTCCAAAAATAAAAAAGTCAAGGAATCATTTTAGGTCAAGCAAAATATTTCATTTTCTCCCCTGTGCTGGTTTAGGCTGGAGTAGAGTTAATTTTCTTCACAATAGCTAGTATGGGTCTATGCATTGGATTTGTGCTGGAAACAGTGTTGATAACACAGGGATGTTTTCCTTACTGCTGAGCAGGGCTTACACAGAGTCAAGGCCTTTTCTGCTCCTCACCCCACCAGCGAGGAGGCTGGAGGTGCACAAGAAGTTGGGAGGGGACACAGCCAGGACAGCTGACCCCAACTGACCCAAGGGATATGACATCATGCTCAGCATATAAAGCTGGGGGAAGAAGGAAGGTGGGGATGTTCAGAGTGATAGCGTTTGTCTTTTCAAGTCACCATTACGTGTGATGGAGCCCTGCTTTCCTGAAGATGGCTGAACACCTGCCTGCCAATGGGAAGTGGTGAATGAATTCCTTCTTTTGCTTTGCTTGTGTGCGCAGCTTTTGCTTTACCTATTAGACTGTCCTCATCTCAATCCACATATTTTCTCACTTTTACCCTTCCAATTCTCTTCCCCATCCCACCAGGGTGGGGAGGGAAGTGACCGAGCAGCTGTGTGGTGCTTAGTTGCTGGCTGGTGTTAAACCACAACATTCCCCCAAAATATTTTTCTCCCTTCCTAGCATTTAAAGAACAACAGCAAAATTTTTGGACATAAGTAGTCAATGTGGGATACAACCACATTCAGTGCTTGTGTCCAGATGTTCATTTGTCCACAAGTTTGAACATTAAGCTCCAAACAGCAACAATTTGAAAAGCTGAGGTACACAGCAGGAAAGACTAGCAAAGTCCTTCACTGTCTAGTATCTACAAACCATACCAGATAAATAAGGAAACTTCAGCATATGTCCTTCTAACTCCCACTGAATTACTGTAATTTGTGTTTTCATTTAAAAGAAGTTATATATTTATTTTCATCAAAAAGAATTCCAGTATTGACATGAGGGAAAAAAATGGTGGGGGATACAGTCTTCTGAAAAAGGGTAGGCATCTACTTAATTTCCAAATAGTAGATGTATTCTTTCAACATTATAGTTCAATTTTAATGTCCATAGAATCTGACTTTTACTTACATCCTTCATTATTTATAATAGCTCCTGCAAACTAATTTATCTGTTTGCTTGTTTTCTACTCAGATTTGGAATAGCTTTATAGAACACAGAGCTTCTATCTTTCATTAGCGTTGTTATAGCACACAAGATCACAGTCAAGATCTGGTCTAGAAGCCACTACTCTGGTAGAGGCCTTTGGTCCAAGGAGCTTAACCTTTTGGACTAATGCTATAAGCTGTTCTGCACATGCCGATCTACCTGTAGGATAAAAGCCCAGGCCTTGGTTGACTGCAATGCAAACACAAGTGTCAAGCTTCACAGACTGAATTGCAAGATCTGAATGGATAATTGTGGAAAAAGAAAGGACCAAATTGA
>NW_009599453.1:11674-15254 GCF_000690535.1 Cariama cristata | reverse complement strand
TCCCCCACCATGCACCCGCCTGGGCTCTCTCGCTCAGCCCGGGCTCTTCAGCCCTCCTTGCAGCCCTGCCTGCCCAACTCTGTGCCCTCCGCTTTCCCCTTCTAACACGGCCCACAGTCCTTGCCCTTCTTTCCCCTCTGCCAGTACCTACCCACACGCTCACCCCCTTGTCTTCTGCCTACAGGGGTGCCAACTCCCCATCACACACTGACCCTCTCCGGAGCACCACACACCTGCCTGAAGAGCTCACCCCACTACCTCCCTGCTCCTCCCCACAGAGCCACTGCCCAGCTGCCTCACCTACATTCACTCGCCCGGAGACCTTGCTCATGGCTCCCTCTCCGCCCATACCTGCCTCTCACTCCTTCTCCACCTGCTCCATGCCGAAGTCTAGGCTCAGGAGACACAAGAAAGCAAACAGCACAAGGGGTTAAACAGTGTGGAAATTTCAGCCTCTAAACACACCTTCCACGTTCACATGACAGGCACAGAAAGGGCAGGTCTTAAAAGCAAAGCCATCACCAGAGGAGGAATTTAACGAGCAACGACTTAAGGACCTTTTCTGAAGCACTCCCATGCTTCACCCACCAAAGTGACCTTCCCCAGGCATCCCCCAAGGACACGCAGGAGGACAGTGGCCAAAACACACTCCATGTGCAGGCACAGGGGGACACCGGTTGACTGGCTGCTTAATTGCTCTCCTCCATTTCTAACCACTCTTTTCCATGGCTCTTTCAGATGCACACCCTGACAAACACACTTGCTGTCCTCAATTAGTGGAACTTCTTGTTGAGTAAAGCGCTACCTAGCATGGCTCAGCCTAGCCATGACTAAGAGGTATACCGGGAGTGACAAGTGTGTGGGACAGCATCTGAAAGGTAGGAAGGTAAAATCAGATTGTATTTTTATCACACTGTGCAGCAGGTTTTCTAGGAGACTTCTATTTTAGAAGCTGGAAGGAGGCCAGACACTCTTATCTTTGGAACAAAAAGCAAGTACAAGTGTAGTGTCCTGGCTGGACACAGGCTTTGGGGAGAATAAATAAATAAAAATTCAAGAAAACACTCCTTCATAGTTTGCTTCTGACTTCTGGCCAAGCCACAAGCCAAACTAGTGGTTTGTTCTTCAGGCTAGTTCTGTATGAAACAATACAAACCCCATCCACATCAAGGACTCACTGAGAAATCAGTCAATATTCTTCCAATGCCTATCTGAACTGTATATAAACTAAATGAACCTTTTTGACAATCCCCATCTGAGTTACAAATTTGAAATAAAATGAGATAGCACGGTTTTGGTTTGGGTTCTGGGTAACTTCAGTATCTGTGGGTCACTATCTCCCCAGGGGAAACAAAAGTGTTCCTGTAAACAATGAGAAGCTTGACAAAAGTACCAAGTTGTCTTCCAAACTCATGATTCAGAAGTCGTTATCAGCTTGTTTAGAAATGAAATGAGATGAAAAACAACCTGTTAGCCACAGCCTCTCCCTCCTTATTAGGATTAAGTGCATGTTGTAATGTTGCGGAGTCACTGACTGCAGCATTCTCTCTCTGTAACTGAAGATGACTAAAAGTAAAACTATACTGGAGATACCACTCCTGGGATGTGTTCCGTTTCTGACCATGTGAAAGTTTAATTTCTAACGCATTTTCTGTATTTAAAGAGCAAAAATAAAAATCACAGAGCATTCAAAATTCCAGGGGTGGGCAGTGGAGAGATGGGTATCAATAAACAGAATTGTGCCTGAAGAAGGGCTTAATTTTGCCTCTGTGTTAGCTATGCAGCTGAATAGCACAGCAGTTTGGTTTGCATTCACTAGAGGTTGAGTCCACCAGGTTGATCCCTGAAGGCTGGTTCCTCACAGTTAGCATGGCCACCCATCTGCCAAGCACCCTGCGAGGCAGTTACCGCTGGAATGTCTCACCCAGAAATACAGAGATAACAACCAGCTAACCAAAGCCAGCTTGGCTTTGCCATAGATGAGATATCCCACCTCCTGACCAGTAGCATAACTGAGGTATCTAAGTAACCTTTTTTCTTTGGAAAGCACTCCTGAATTACTACGAATTCCACTTACTGAACACTCTGCTAAGCTGGGGGGACGGGATGCGGAAATAATTTTAAAAAACCCTGACTGTTAATGATAACCTTAACAACAAACAATTCAGGCATTTCCTAGGAGCAGCGAGATACCCATGTTTTCCGTTCGGTTGCACCAGTGCTATTATCAGATGTTGGGTATTGTCCTTAGCTAGTACAAACACAGCTACAGTGATGAAGTGGATGTGTTTGGTGTGCTTATTTAAGAATATGATGAGTAAATTCTGTTTCTTAATCTATATCTGCTGTGATAGCAGTGCTTACTGATATTGGCACCTGGCACAAACATTCAAAACTGATTCAGCAGACAAAACCAGGGCTCATTCACCTCTCCCATTCCCAACTGGTAGGAGGTAAAGACCAGAAAACCCACCCTGCTAATAGGAGCAATGGTTTTAGAATAGTACTAATCCCGGCATCAGAGTAGCCTAAAGAAATCACTGGTGTGTCTACAAGGCAGGCAGTCCTCTCTAGGATAAAGTGATCCAGAAGAGGAGAAAGAGTGAATGCAAGAGATGCCTGCAGCTTTGCCATCTCTAACATGCACAAGTCCTGGAAAAACAGTCATGAATCTTAAAACAAATTAGGTTTTCTCCTATCGAGAGAGGATCAAGCAGCACCGACAGCTGCATTTGGAAGTGTCCACATACCAGATGTGAACCATGTAGTTTAAAATAACATCTGCCCTAGCTGAAAGCCCAAAATAAGCAAGAATCCAAGTGGAGGAATAATTATTGGTGTTCTGCAAGGCAAACAGTCAAACTCACCAGCAGCACACAAGGATGCTACATGAAAAGAGCTGATGGAGCTGGTCCTGGCTGCCAATAGATCAATACATTTTATCCATGGAGACCCCTGCAACAGGATTCAATGGCTGCCATTCTGATATGCCTGTGAGTTCAGCTGCATGACACTTGCCTGATGGTAACCAGTGCGGTGTTATGAACCTGCTCCACACCTCAGAACAAGGCATGTGCCAGCGTGCATTAGACGGTCATGACAAGGATGTTAGTACCTTCACACAAGGCCAAAGATGGCAGTGAAGGACTACATAGGTGTATTTACTGACTGACAGAAACAGTCTCCTCACAATTTGTTCTGACATTAGCACAGCAGCTTACCTACAGCTACAGACAAACATCAGGTAACTAGATGGCAGTAAACAAAGCAACCAGAAAGAAAAGAAAAAAAAAAGAGTGCACCCACAAAAAAAAAACCAAACAGCCAAACAAAAAAACCCCACACACAAACAAAACCCCCACACCATGTTGGCCTTCAGGATCAGAGGAAGATGACCTAAACCATCTAACCATCCCTCAACAGCATATAATTACTCTCATCCAGAACTCCACAACCACATTGCACTCTTTAGAAGATAGGATCAGAAAGCCAGAACGGACTGCTATAAACTGACAGATGATGCAAGGCAGAAAATTTAGACTGTTGGCTCCTGCAGCAGCAGGCATTATCCTCTCCTCTA
>NW_009599453.1:0-11576 GCF_000690535.1 Cariama cristata | reverse complement strand
CCTTGGTGGTGAACTGAACTGCAGGTGATCTAGAACAAACCTTTACCGTTAACTTAAAATAAAAAATTAAAAAATAAAAATAAAAAAAATAATCAGTGAATTGTTGGTCAAGTAACCCATGAAAGAAATTCCGCCTGGTGAGAAATGTATTATTTCACTGTGTGCCAGCTGTAAGCAAGGTGGAAGTGTATCTAGAAGGAAGACACAGCAAGAAATGGCCCTACTGCTCAGAAGACAGGATGGAGAGGTGATGATGGCATTGTCAAGAGCACAGGCAATGCAAATTACAGAGACAAAGGCAATTGTTTCTGAAGTAGCCATCTGCGGCTTCAGAGAGGTACTTATGGAAGCAGACCATCAGGGTTTATAGCAAAACACAAAGAGAGTGGAAAATAATTACTTAAGAGGCCTCGTGCCAATACTGGCTTGCCTAGTTCTAATGGCCCCCATCCAACAGTTTGTGCAACTCAGACAACTGAGATATGAAGCAGATTCTGCTTCTGACTCTGCTGATCCCTTCAGGGTGAGGGGTGAGATTTTGCTCATGGGAAAAGGAGATGATCTTTTATACATCCTTCTTCTGGATCTATTTTCCTTCTTTATCAGTTTTGTGCCTTTTCTGCATAGCTGGGATGTTCGTTGCTGCTGTTCAACAGGCCATCAGGAAGGAGGCATCTACTCCATTTGGATCTCAAGACACAAGTTCATTGTCATTGATGTTTTAATGGACGGGAAATTCTAAAAAATTTTGATTCGGAAACTTAAAAAGAGGGCACTGAAATTTTTCAGTAATGTCTGAAGAATTTGGTTCACTAAAGTGATACTCAATAATACACTCTATTATGCATATGTAATCATAGTAAAGACCTGTATTGGCCTAATCTCAACGATTGGTGCTTGATCAGATTTTTCTCCATCCTCAGCACTTTTGGATTCATCTATGTGGCCATCTCAGAGGTGAAAAGTGCAGCAAGGTCACTCCTGCTGAGCTACTTGCCTCTATGGACAGACTGCGATCATAATCCAAGAAATGCACTCACTCATTTGTCTCCTCACAGCAGAACAGTTGCAAAAGTGCAGTAAATGCAAAATGCGTAAGCCTTCTAAGTCCTGCTCCTAGGAAAATCTCTTTTTTATGTTTGAGGGTGGAGACTTGAAACTATATGGAAAGCAAATTTGCCTTCAGGCATTTTTAGCAGGCTGCAACCTGCAGTTAACATAATACACATTAATCAAGTTAGTGATGGGGAAGTTTTACATATGCATGTGGGAAAAAATTATAATTCAGAAATAAACTTGCTCAAATGTACCAGTAAAACTGAAAGGCTCTACAGTACTGCTATTCTACTACAGTGAGTCTGGAAGAAGATTTTACTGTCCCAGCCACTCAAAAGGAAGGCACAAGTCTCCATCCACAAAATTAATCAAGGTGTTCTCAAGGCTATTTGCAAGATTGTCAGTTTTGTATCTATGGTAGTTGATCTCCACATTAGTTGATTTTATTAACTTTTAGTTTTAATTGCAGAGAACCTGAGAAGAGACTCAAGTCTCTTCAGGAATTGTTGGACGGAACGTGCTCCTCAAATCCCTCACTCTCTCAGATCAAAGCTCTTTCCAGGATAACATGGCCTTCCTTGTAGTGCTGACTGTCTTCAGTCCCTAAGAACTTCTCAATTTGTCAGATATTACTAAAGTTGCCATATGAGAATATATGATAGTTCTTCAACACAGACCTCCATCTAGAATAAGGAACAAAGCAATCAAAAAAGGACTAAGGTGTTCAAAGTAGGATTAAATAGAGTCTAGGTGTTTTTATCGGTTGCGCAAACCTCTGAAAATCTCTGCTGAAATACTGACTTGCATTAGAGTTACCAAAGTGCAGTGAACAACTGCATTTGAGGCCCAGGGCTCCTAATTCCCCCAGTTCTGTTTCTGCACGTGGTCCAGAGCCTCTCAGCTTTCCCCAGACAAAGCAGCCTGGTGCCAAACAAACAGCCAAGCCTGTCCAAGATGCATCAGGCAGGTCTCACTCCACCTGCCCCCTCACTGACCATCCTAGAGGCATGCTCCAAAAACGTTCAACTTGTCTTTGAATGACTGAAACACTGTGTAAATGCAAAACCTCAGGTATCGTATCATGGCAGACATAACAACAGATACAACTAATAAAAGGGAAGAGATAAAGTACAGGAGAACTAAAACCCAAGAGCGTGCGATTATCAAAACTTAATGACTGGGGAGCACATAGGTGTTGGGATATAATGACTTACCTATTGGGAAATAGTTCAGAGGTGTGGCCAGTAGAAACTAAGGAGTCATTTTTAATTAAGTAAAATAAAGCCCAGGAATGAGTACAATACTAATTTTCAAATACGTTGAACTGAGCTCATCAATCTCATTAACAGTTTAATTTTCAAATTCTTCCCCAGTATCAAGTGCCAATACTTGTGGAGTTCTGCAAAGCCAGGAGATGCTGGAAGGTGAGTTTTTGTTTTGTTTTTCTTAGTTCTATACCTTCTCACTAGTTAGACACAAACAGCTTTTCACAGAAGATAACATAAATGCATATTCTTGAGAAGCTTTTGACTAACAATAAGGCTTTGAAATACAGGCATTGACTACCACACAGCAAAAAGACGACCTTTCAGCTCAGTCCACCTTTCCTTGAGGTAATTTTACATATTAACATGCAGTCCTGCTATGTGATCTCTGGGACAATTATCCTTGTGATTGTCCTCCTTCACAATAGGATAAAAGCTAGGCTGTTAGCCGTGCCCGACATTTAGGAAGGGAAGTATCTCGATCAACACTTTCCTTTGTGTGATACTCATTCCTGCAGATTAGCAATTACTCTCAGAAATGGCTTATCCAAGTCAGTGGGACTTCTCACGAAAGCAAAATCAACCCCACATCAAGTAATAACACGGTAAGATCACCTGTTACAATAACACAATTCTAAGTCTAAAAGGAAAAAGTAGGATTCATACATTAATATCCCCTGTAGTATAGTTCTCCATGCCCCCCAAGCAATCAATGTTACAGGGACACTAGAACAACAATTACCTAGCTGAACACCTTCAGAATTTAAAAAAAAAAAAAAAAGTGGCATTCAAAAGAATATGAATGATAGAGGTATTATTATTCCTACTACTATCTAGTTCTTCTACAGCTCGTTCCATCATGAGACTTAGAAATCCTTTGTAACAGAAACTGGTCTTTTTACACTCTTTTTACAAAGAGGAGAGCAGAGGTAGGGTTGCTCAAGTATTTTATGCAGCACCTGTTTAACAGAAAACACGTGAACTACAGCGGACACAAACACTGGAACCCATGAATCCCAGAACCCATAATTTCCTTTATCCTCACCATGGGATGTCCTCCCCTCTAAAGCCAGGGAGTGCATTTGTATTCCCCTCAAGCAGGGAAGAAAGCTGCTTAATAAACCCCCTTAATAATCCATAATTGATTGGAAAAAGCTTTAACTAGAAACACCATAACTTATTTTAATACCCGCAACACACACCCTAGTTGCCACAAACCTAGCCACTTCCCTGGCTTTCCTTTCCAGGCCCCGAGGCTCTTTCCCTTTTTTTTTTCTTCTGAGCAGCCCATCCTCACAAGCGAGCACCTCTTCTCCAGCAGTATCCAGAACAGCCATATCCAGCCCCAAAAGCCCAGTGGAAGGGCCAGAGCCTTGGCTGGGTGAAAAGGGTGTGAAGGAAACTCCCCCCTTCACGTGGCCATGCCATTAGCAGTGGCAACACCTGCTTGGAGGTGCATCCTCTTAGCACACTCTCAGAGCACCTGCCCCAGCTGCCAAAGGGATGCCATTTTCTGATGAAACACTGGTTTTAATCAAGCCACTCAGAGCTGCCAACACTGGAGAACCTCAGGGACTTCCAGGCTGCCTGACTTCTGATGCCTAAGCTCAGGGCCCACAGTGTTTAAACACGTTAGGGTTAGGCAGTATCCCAGCATGAGGCTTCTAGGATTACAGTTTTGGATTACAGTTCCACCTAATTGCCACTCTGGGCTGGTAATTTATTTTGGGGGAGAGCCAAAGTCTCTATCAGACTTCAAGGAGCCTCAGTACAAAATGGTAAGGGACTGAGTACAGTCCTGATACAAGGTCTCAGTGCAGATGTGCATCTGAAAGAAATTTCTCAGAAGACACTTTGCTATTAGTTATGCAGAATAAAAATTCATCTTTCCTGGTAGTTCAACTCATTTACATCTCATTTCAGCATTTTAGTGTCCATGATACATGTGGGATCAGGGCTCCAGATGGAACAGAGTTTTATCTCTTCTCCCTCCATGGCAAGCACCACTGCACAATGAACAGAGAAAGCTTCTTTTGTCTTTCTTACTTCAGATATAAGAAGAGATTGAAAGATATAGTTCTGCTACAATTAGCAGGAAAAATGTGTGGTTACCATTCCTAACATTTGAGAAAAGTTTACAAGAATGCTCTCACTTTCTGCTCTGCTGAATTGCTAAAACTATTAGTATACCCAATGGTAACAATCTGCTTCCACCAGGTTACAGCTGCCCTGCGGTGTAAAAGATTCCCACTTCTACAAATGTTTTAATCCAGAGGATAAAAAAAATACACTCCACTCTCCTCAAAGCTGAAGAGGTTTAACTTTCTTCATAATGTGTTGAGTTTTACACTGTTACTTTTTTAATCTCAAAGAACCTGCATTTTCTGTAGCTGGTTTTAGTGTTCAAGTGAAAAAAATATTGTGAAGGCACATTTTTTCCTTCAAGCTGGGGCAATTACCAACACTGATGGCACTCATCCAGATACTTATAAATGGCGAAGCTTTTTCCTCAGTCATGAGTTTCTTTGCATAATCTTGGTCTGGTAATCCTGTAGTCTCCTACAGTCCTCATTACAAACCTCTCCTTGGCTGGCATGCAAGGGAGTAAAGTTTGCACAGGAGTGCAGGAATACAAAGTGAGAAACTGCGCTGACGTCCTTTCCTTGCAATGAAGCAAGACACAAGAACCTGCCCTTATGTACCTGGCAGGGAACACCAGGGCACGTCACAGCAGCAGTGACTACTGAAAAAAGGGGATTGAGCAGCCCCTGGAAAGTTAATGTATAATCATAGAATCATTTAGGTTGGAAAAGACCTTTAAGATCATCGAGTGATGGATAGCAAATACTGATCCATAGAAGTCTAGCTGTGAGAAATGCTCCAGTTTATAGTAAAAATCTGATTGTGATGGCTGTATGATGTTCAGTTTCTTATTGCCAAGGGCTCATCTTCTCTCTGGGTTTTTTCACAAAATTGTAAAAGCTGAAGGAGAGAACCAGATTTTCTATCTGTGATGGGAAAGTCTCCAAGACTGCTTTTAGGACCATGTAAAGAGGCTGTACAGATTTATTGCTGAGTCTTGGTACCAGTAAGAAGTTAAAAATAGCAACAAGCCCCAGAGTTTACAGAATAGCTACTTCAAAACCAAGAAATGGGCACAAAGATTGTATTTGTTTGCATATCCAGATACATGCTTTGCAGCCATACCTCCCACACCAGCATAAGTAGGCATATTTGTCATATTATAGCAGCCTGAGGTATACAGTTAAAACACATTACATTTTCAGGCTATTGAATGGAGAGGACCTGCCTCGATTAAAGAATCTAATCAAGTCATGTGATTAGATGCTTTAATCAAAGCAGGTCCTGTCCTACTCAGAATCACGTAACATGATTGCTTTCCCAATTGCACTGTGCAGTGCCAGGAGGCCTGGGAAACGTCCTGGGAAACTTCCCTGTGTTATTCCATCCAATTCCAAGCACATTTGAGCTGATACTCCAAGACTTAGTACAAACATTCCAGAGCTGTTGCAGCACGGAGAAATTAGATTCATTTGAAACAATGATTTTTGAGTGTTAACTTTCATTTAAAAATTGATGATTCATGTCCAAACTGTAAGATTCTAAGTTTACTGGTGGTTGCTTTGCAGAATTTCATGAACGAATCCCATGTCACTTCATTGTACAGGTGTTTCAAGGCAGCATTTCATTAAAGCTGTTCTAGTGGTAGGTATCAACCGAATGGTAACCTCACAAGCATTTTTTCCAGTGATGCTTGTTATGGTACGAGCAAACATCCAGTTTTGGGAAGACATGTCAGTCTTGCTTATACAAGATTCTGTGGATAGGAGACACTCCTGTAATGCAGAGCTTTGTTAGTTACATGAAAATTTTCTTTCTGCTTTGGAGTGAAGGGGTTTTTTTCTGTTGTTATTTTTTATTTGTTCCCTGGAAAATGAGATTTGATGTTGGAATGTACTTTAAGAAAGAAGGAATTATTCAGCACGTAACTTGGTCACCTCTATTCTGATAGGTGTGCAAGGAAATAGAAGACGTTACCTGAATCTTCCTAGGGTGTAAGTCATGGTTGCCTTCTTTACTGGGCCACTGAGGAAGGACTCCAGGTATGTGTGCAGCATTAAGACAACACCGATACTAAACTAAGCATTGGTAGTAGAAAGGGCAACACATGAATGTGAGTCCTTCCAACAGGGGGTTAATACTGGCTGGCTTTCTCTTTTAGATGTTTCAGTGCTTCACATTTCTTGGCTTTTGCCCATATATAGTGTTGCTTTACAGGCTAAATTACGGAGTTTTGTATCCAAACTTCTTTGACTAGTATCCTTCCTAGCTAAGTGAATGTTGAAGGTGTGGGAGGAAATACCGTGGTAGAAAATAAAGCCAAACAAAGAAGGCTGCATTTACCAACTTGTTTAACTGATGAGGAGACAATCATATTTTTTCATTTGCATTCAAATGACATGCACTCTCTGGGTATGTGTGAGGTAACTGGCTGAGACACTAGACAAATAGATGTTCTCATTTGTTAACCTCAACAGGATTACAAGGTGGTTGATGGTGTTGTGAAAGAAACATTTTCCCATCAAAGACTGAAAGAATATTGGTGATATCAATTCAAACAGGAATTCTGGTACATTTATCTTGACTGTTTCCTAAGGCTTTTCAGCATTCACTAGCTCACTTGACAATGAATATACTTTCTCCATGGGCATGCACTGGTTGATAAAGTGGGTGCGGATGGTGGGGAGGAAACTGAACCCTAGAGAAGAGTTCAATCTGCCACACTGGCATACAGATTTACTGCTGTGCTGCTGGCTGTTAAGATCGAGGTCCAGTCCTTCCTTATCTGCATAAATCAAGACCAATATTTAATGACATGGACACCTGTTTTAGGCCTTTCACTCGGAAAGATAAAGATTGCAAAGACAAGAATACAATCACCACGTGGCACTCTAACAAGGTCAGAGGTTTCACAGGCACACTAAGGTCACAAATGGTAAAACAGACTGCAAATGGCTAACCTGCTAACTTTGCTCCAAAATAGTATAGATATTTACCAGCTTGGCACTTGGATCTTGTTCTTTACTAAAAGAAGGTATCAAGCGTTCTTATTAAAGCATCAGAAAAGTAAACATTTCTACAAAGATTTGTTAGAACGGATGATCTGGAAAGGTTTATCCTAGTCAGCTTCTTTAGTAGGAAGGATCATTGTGGTGTCAGAAGACACAAAGCAGGAGTTTCAGGAAGGACAGATCTAGGTCATGCAATCCAATATGCTATGGACAGTGGTGTCCTTCCATTCCCCTCTCAAAATGATCAAACCTCAATTTAACCAGTTAAGGTTTTGCCCCTTCTACTCCAGAGAGCGCATTGTTCCACAATCTGACAACTCTGAAGATCAAACGCAGGTTTTTTAACAACTGTACTTGTGGTTAATTAGCTTGTTTTCCCTCTTTTGCTGCTATTCCCCCCTTCCCCTTCTTTTCTCCGGTCTTTTCTTTTGCCCTTGTCTATTGAGACCTATCATATCTCCTCTCAGTGTTTGGTATTTCTAAGGTAAATAGACCAAATTCCTCTAGTCACATCTCGGTTCCTCTGGTCATTCTGACATCCCTTCTCTGCACCTCTTCCAGTCTGGATTAAGCTTCTTTGAACATGGCTAACCACAGGAAGGGACAAAGAGCAGGGAGGACAAGGATGCAACCTTTGAAGACAATCTAAGGATCATGTTTACATGAGAGGCCAAACAGAAGAGCCACATTCTCCAGACGTTTGAAAAGCTGTTGATTCTAGCAGGGTGATAAACCAGAACCGCTAAGTCTAAAGTTTTTATCACTTCAATACATTTATTTATTAAGGTGTTTCTTTGGTTAATGTTTGAAGGTAGTTTCCCACTGGAGACAAAACAAGCTAAACTATATTTGCAGAAGATTAGATTGTACTAGTCTGTTTTATAATGAGAAAAGTGTCTGGGAAGAAGTCACTGGAGGTGGGATGCATGTCTTTGTTAAATAGCAAATTCATTAGAACTGATTTTCCAAACGACTCAATAGTCTCAAATTCAGCAAAAATCTCATTTGAAGAAAAATAAAGGGAAAATGTTGTAATGTAATTTTTTAACTTATTTTCAAAACATTTTTTTAATTTTCTTGTAACCATCATTATTTTTCTTTCAACTTAACCTGAGCATTTGTATTAGTCCTGCCACAGAACTGAGAACCACACTATTTAGAATCACAGAACAACTTAGGCTGGAAGGTACTTCTAGTCCAGCCTCCTGCCTATGAGGTGAATGGGCTTTTTGCTTTTCTCATATGAAATGAAGTAAACCTCTGCAGTTGCAATATTGTTATGGCACTGAAGACGATGGAGATCTAGGCTGAAGCAAGGATTAAGGTTTTGCTTTATGTGGCCCTTCTGCTGAACTTTTTTTCCTTTGAAAGCTAGCTAAGAGAAATAGCTTATCCTCAGTTCAGACAGAACAAAGGCAGTCAGAGGTGGCCTGTTTTAATATTATTACAACAAACATTTCTGCTGAAAGTCCTGAGATCTACGTTAATGAACACTAGTAGTAATACAAGTGAGATGCCTGAAAAAGAGACATTCAGAAAAATTTTTCAGTGCTTAAAAAATCAGCACAAAAGCAAAAGCCTGGTGGAGATGAGAGAAAGAAACAATAGTGAAGTAGAACAACTGAAAGCTTCTAACACCCTAAAATAATTTAAAGTTATGGAAAAAAATTAAAACAAGGCTTTGACAGCCACAGAGAAGCAATTAAACAGGAACAGGCAGATAAAAGACACTAATGTTTCTGAAGCCTGGAGGTACAGCTTGGATATACTATGGCACTTCACAGGCTCAGCAGGTAGAAAGCAGTACACAGGTCACCTCCTCATGCCTGTGAAACAGAAATTCTTGCCAGGTTAATGCCAAGAAAATAGAAGATATTTTTCTTCTGCGAAAAAACCCCAAACCCAATAAAGAAGCAAAGCATTTCCCCCCTTCAACTCTTCTCTTGAGACAGCATTCGAGATGACACAGGAAACTGAAGACTTGACAGGAGCCATTAAAACAAGAAATCACAGCAACTGTTAGCTCCAGAGTCACTACTGTCTATCTCATGCCTAGATAATATGCTGGGTCCATCTCATACACAAATGTTATGATGATGCTATGAAACCTTACCATAATGAAATAATAAAGCTCTGTGATGTCATCCAAAACCTGCAGCTGTCCCTCTGCAACTATCTCTCTATGAGTCAATCTGCTGTATCTACCTGCATTGGATTTAAATATATTTCAAAAGCTCTTTTGTGAGATCACTATATCTAATTTCACACTTTTATTGAAATCTGCCAGCCTCTAAGGTTTTTAACTACACTTATTTTGTGTCATCAATGAAGAAGAATTTGCAGATGCAGTAGATAAGGTGTGTTTGTGTGTGTGTGTTGGCTATTCCCTTTTCTCTCTTCAACCAATTCCTTGTGCATCTGCTCCTGTTTCTTCCAGTTTGGACCAACTGATACATAACCCAGACACCGTTTAACCAACATACACAAAACCTAAGCCACATGCAATCACAGCAGAAATACCAATTTCACAGCAGGATGGTGAGAAAGAGACAAAGTTCAAGCTTAATTGTGGAAGAAGAATAACAAGTGTAACTTGTTTGTTTGACTAACGCTATCTCCATTCCCCACCCCTCTAATGAGATGCCAAACTTAGCTTGTGTACACGCAAAAATGAGATGAGCATGAGCCTTGGAGCCTGTGTCAGTCACATTGGTCAAAGACACTCAGATGACCTCCAAGTCATTTGTATAAATACCTACTTCTTCCTTTTCCAGAAGCTCCATGACAACTATTTTCTATCGAAGGATTACTCGTGTTTATATTTGCTGAAGAAACCAAGTTGTGTTAACACCATGGAAACCCATCAGGCTGGTTTTCCTGATGATAGGACCAGTCCTTCTCCTCCTTGGCCAGGTTTTCAAACCTCAGCAATGATCTGGGACCTTTTCTCTTGGGCATTCAACTTGAAACACCTTGTGAGGGAGCTTGCTAAGTGTGCCCTCTGCCAAGGAGGCACCTGCACATGGGCAACCCTTCAGTGCTGGGAACGATGGCTCTTTGCTCTAGCAAGAGGCTTTTTCAGAGGTAGCTGAGAATAAGGCTGCTTGTTCAATAGCAACATCCCAGTATTGGAACAAAGTCCCACATATGCAGTTTGGCTGTGTTTATGAACAAAAGTCAGCATCTGGATAAAATGCCAGTACACTCTAAAAATCATGTGGAGCAATCCACAGCAAAACACCTTTTCCTGTATATTTTATTCTTCCTCTTCCCCTTCAGCTCAGTTTATGACAAAACACTTGGATACAATCAGAGGTAGAATCACACTCAGTGAAGAAAACCTTTTTAAATAAGTTTTTCCCTCCCTCTTTTTAGAGGAAAGATAGAAGTTAGATAGCAATGGACTGATAGTTGGCCTCAGCTAGTAGTCAAAGGGTGTATATAGCTTTTGTAAGAGAATGTGATGATTTCGGTTTTGTATTTGTTCAAAATGAGAAAATACAATCAATTTCCTTCTCTTAGTATTTTATTTTCTTCTATTAAATCCTATTCCTTAGTTTCTGTTTAAAAAAAAACCCTCAAATAATATAATATTTCTGTGCCTAGTATGCTTTCTGTGGATTAGACTATCTAGACCAGTAAGGAAATGTCAGACTTGTTCTAATTCCTTGTTAAACTATACCATCATCTGTCAGGTGCGACGCATAAAAGATGTAACAGCCATTCTCTTTTTTATTTGCAGCTACATTCAGATGAAAGATTTCTGTATGAGCAAAGAGAGCCGTAGGCCAAGTGGAGAACTGGATTCCAAAAGGCTGCATAAAATTCCTTTTGTTTCCCAAATGGGACACAGTAGGTCCCCATGGAAGGTCCCAGAGACTAGTTTAGGTTACATGTAATTATATGTATTTTCACAGAACCTACTAAATGGATCCTATGAAGCTTTGTTAATTGCTTTAAAGATTGCAGAAACCTCCTGCCAAGCTAAGTCAAATCTTTTAGGTTGCAAATTGGGACTCTCATGTCTTTTCCTTGTTTTTCCAAATAATTGCATTCCTGACTCTGTCAGCAAGTCCTGAACACAGGAAAACTTAAAAGTCTCCTCCTCTGCAAGTCCATGGTGAGCTAAATGCATCATAGAATCATAGAATATCTCAAGTTG
>NW_009599452.1:0-42621 GCF_000690535.1 Cariama cristata | reverse complement strand
CCCTGTTTTAGCCAAACCAGGACACCTGTCTTGCCAAAAATTGTAAATAGTAAGTCAAATAGTTGGTTGTTTTTTTTAATTAGATGCAGTTAAATACAAAGCCATCGTTTCTTTTGTGATCATTCAGAAGTGTCCTTCCTGTCTTTTTTTCAAGGTCTTTTTAGCACAGGATTTATTAATTGTTACATCTCTTTTTAAATCAGACTATGAAGGGAGATTCTCATGGACTAGTCTGTGATCTAGGAGTAGCCTTTACTACTCCTAGGGTTTGTAGCATATTCAACTGAAAATGGACTCTTCTCTGTGTTCCATTGGTGCAGTATTAACACAGTTAGAAAACCTATATTCCTAGAGATTAATTGGACATTATGCCACCTGACTGCCGTTTATTTTCAGGATTCATGGTAAGGATGGTCTACCAAGATCAGATTTAGGCGGGCAGGAGTGCATCACTTCTCCATTCCCAGGTACATCTTGCTGGGCACAGCCACTGTCTGAATCTAGAATGTAGTCTGTGTTGTTCATAATGCATTCCACTTTTTAAAGCTTTGCATAAAACTATACATGATGGATAATAAAACATCTGTCCATATATAAATGTTTCACTTTTCAGAATGACCTGAAGCACGGTGTGGGCTTTCGAATGCGTGAGACAGTCTGCCTACTGCTAGAGGGGCATGGGTGTTTATTATTAGATGTCCTGCATCATTATAGAATACAAAGCAAGCACATGCGTGCAAACACACACGTACAAAAGAATGAATAATTATGATAAACAACTGCCTAACAGGTATCTTTATAATGCAGAAATAGCAACCATTTTGACCAGGCGAAATCAATTCCCTATGCTTGCATCTTCATTGCTCTTCTTGTGCTACTTTTTCTGCAGAAAGTATATAATGAAATTATTAGCAACAAAGCACCGAGCCTTACAGAAAACAGAATTAAATCTAGGCTGGTGCTAATACTCTTCCTCATTTAGAGTCTTACTCTTCTCCTGTACCAAATGTACTTCTTTTTCTCCTCTCAAGAAAACAGCTTTCTGGCATGAAAAGTATATGTGCTCCTCAAAGGTGCTAGGAAAATGAGCCTTGCTGTTCTCTCAGAGGTGGGGGCATTTTTCTGTCAGCTCATTCTAATCTGTCATTTACAAGTCTACTTTTGATATGAAGAGGAAGGCATAGACCAAACCTGTGACTTGGGGAATGTGGGCGTTTAATTTGGCAAAGAAGAGTTGTTCAGCAGCTATATTCAGAAATGCTTCCTCAGAAAAAAAGAGAAATTTCAGTCAATATAAGTACAATAGTAGCATTAATTTGGTTGGTATAGAATTAAGTAATGGATCACCAGTTTGTGCTGGCAGATCAGTTGTCCATATTTTTAGTTGTAAGGAAACATACTGTTATTCAGCAATGCAAAAGCCTACAGTAACCCAGGGAGAAAAAAAGCTGGTTGTCTTTAACAAGGGAGTGCAGAGGGGCCATGTACCTGCTACCCTCATCCCTGAGGGTCAGTCACAGATGAGGCTGGCACAGGGAAAGTGGCAGGGAACCAGGCAAAACCGGAGTACACTGACCCTCTCCCAGAAGATTAATGGTATCTTGATGCACTGCAGATACAAACAAGTACCAGAGACATGTCTACCTGAACACAGTCTAAGCTAATCTTGACACAGTTCTTGAAAATACTTCTATTTATTTTGAATCGTTTTTACAAATCTTTTAGCATATTGGAAGGACATCTCATATTATGAATCCTGTACTCTGTGGATTACAGGTCTCTTAGTTTGTTTAGATCAGTACCCTTATTTATAGTTAGTTATTAATCAAGGGGCTTGACAAGCGACTGCAAATAAAGCTACTGATGATTCAGTAGTTTGGTAGGAGGGTCATCTGAGGATTAGCATCTATAAACAGCCTTTATGAAAAGAAAAAATTTTTTGTCAATTAATTGGCCTGGAGAATCTTGTCATTTCAAGCTGTCATCGTTGAATTTTATTTTACTGTAATATTTTGAAATGAAGCAAAAAAGGAAAAGTGTCTAGTTAATGCTTTTGGCAAGCTCTCTGTTACTTAACAGCTTCTTGAAGTCCTAAATTTCTTCATTTTTCTTCTTAATTAACACTCTTAATTGACCTTCTGTGCTCTTTAATTTCTGCCAGTAAAGAATTAAAAAACAGGCTTCTAAATTCTTTTCTGCAATGAGATTGACATGAAATTGCTTGTCTACTGATCATTTCCGCTTTAACAACCTTTTTTTTTTCATTTTTGTTTTTTTACCACTGAAGTCCCCACTGGAAATTGCAGTCCATTGAACCATAGAGCTAGAATTGATTGTGCACATAAAAAATCCTGGAACAATTGAACAAAGAAAAGAACTTCCTGGAATTCTATGGTAAAATCAGAACTCAAGTGACAACAAAACTTTTACCCAATTTGAACTCACCTGCTCTTGATCATTAAGAAAATATTTGATGTTCCTCTGCTTTCCCCTGATGAGAGAAAGAACTAGTTTTTCCTTCATTTAGGCTATATCAAAGCATGGTTATAGATGTCAAAGATGATGAATGTCAGTCACCAACATTTTTATGGGGCACTCTCTATTCCATCTTCTTTATATCAATTTCTTATGCCTTTTGTAGAATACTGGAAAGCTAAGGCTAAATAAACCCTGCCTAATTGCTTTTAATTTTAGTTACTTTTTAATTAAAACTTTATGTATCACACATTACAATTCTAGCAATCCTAAATGTGTTTTTTACCATTTCCTTCCAAAATATAGAAGGCAAGTCTCCTTTTTAAGGTGTTGTGAGAAACTATAGTCAGTTCTTTCCTCTGGAGTTTATGGAAAGCATTACTAAAAATGCAAATTCTATGTTTTGAGACTTGAAACTTTCAAATAACTATTAATCTTGGAGATTACTTTCATATTCTGAGATGAAATAATGACATTTTAAGCACTTAAACCTTCACTTTAGAGCAAGATAGGCAAGCATATACTTTGTTTCAAGCATCTTAATTAAGTTGATTCCATTGGTCTTTTCATGTGTTTAATGTTAAGCATATGCCTATGTACTTTTCTGAAATGCTGGATGGTATTTAGCAGAATGAATTACATCCCAATAACTAACATTTCTTTAAGAATCCTAATAATGTAGGAGGTATCAAAATAAGCTTTCATTTTCAAGATAAACAAAGTAACTTTTTGTGAGCGTTGCCTTTTTATTGCTGCATCCAGCTGTAAATCATGTCTTGAAAGCAAAATCATCTTTTAAAATGCATTTTTTGAAAAATAGTGCATTATTTTCTCCTGAGCTGTTGAGACAATTTCCTGCCTAGATCTGGTGCCCTAATAATTTTAGAGTGTAAGAAAAAGTCACTGTGAGCCATAGGGAACAATTTTGGATTTGCTGCATGTATCACAACAGATTTGCCTATAGTAGTTCTACAGATGATTTTTAAAAAACTCTTTGTTTTCCCTGTATTGGGATTAATGTCCTCCTTCCCTCAGATTTGTGCAGTAATATAGCTTTATGCTACACATAAATGGAGGATTCTTTTCAATGTGTAAAATTTGAAATTTGAATGCAATTACAGTAACAAGAGGAACTCTTTCTAATGAGTCTCAAGAAGCCCTGGCCAAAAACCATGTAAAACTCTCCTGTAGAGAAAGAAATTGAGTGCACGGTGTTAGCATAATAGCAAGGGCTGAGGCATTGCTTTGCACTACAGTTTTATGGGATGATATTTTAAAAGGTATTCAGAGATTTATGACTTTTTAGGGACAGCTAAAATTGTTTTCACATTTCTAATATTGCTTTCATTAGAATGTTGAAAGTATGTTTACAGTATCAGATTGAATTCTAAGGCATTACCAAATCATCCAGAATCCCCACTGCTTAAGTATATTCCCTTGTATCCCTATGTATCTTCAGAGGAAAAAATGGGAGGAATGTAACTGCTTTGTTTTAAAGTATATAATCTGTATTCTGTGATGTACTTCATCTCCCAGGGAAGGTATCTGGGAACTTACTCTGCTGTTTTTATTTATCCTGCCAATGTAGTATATAGACGAGAGGACTAAGGACCAATGGTGTTAAAACAAGACATGAAATATTGATTAATTCTTTTTTAAAATTCCTTTTTCCTCCTGAGTACAGCAAATTTCAGATGCTACTGTCAATATAGTACTCTCCAATAAACCTCCATTATCGGAAGGGTCCTGATCTTCATGGTGTTCTTGTAAATGGTTATTATGATTCTAAATGGCTTTAAAAGCTCAAGGCTAGTGTTCTTCTGGTGCACGAGCAGAAAGCAAGTTAGAAGCAATGCAGCTTTTTATCATAGCAGAATGTTACTCTGAAATAACATGAATCAGATTGGGAATTCTCTTTGCTAGGCAGTAGCAGAACATTCTGTTTCAAAAAATGAAGATCCTAATGGTACAGTTTCATGCCTGTAAAGGTGTCAAGTAAAGAAGCACAATTATAGTTGGTGTCCATCTAATGAAACACAGTATTTGAACCCTGCCTTTTGTTCCTACTTGTCATTCTTCAGCGCTAACTTAGACTCTTTATTTATTGTTTCCAGAATGGTCCTTTACAAATGCAGCTAAACAGATACTTGGGAATTTTCCCAAGGAAAAGGACGTTTCAGGAAAGGTAGGGATAGAAGTTCACATCAGCTAACCCATGAAGAATGATAGACATGGGCAAGGAAGAAAAAATGTAGCCCAAACTACTTTCAGTGTTCTTGAGTACAATAAAACTCTCTGGAAGTTGAGGTAATAATTTTTGAGTAGAAAAAAAAAAGAAATGTTTAAACTGGAGTGTACTGGAGTTTCTTTAGGAATGCAAAGCTCTTGGAATTTTTCTACTATCCATAATAAAAGATGTTAATCAGAGAGGGAATTTGAATCTCAGTTGTACAACTGTTTTTTCACCCATCACCTTAATTAGTATTTAGTGAAACTTCAACAAGAAAGAGCAAGGAAGTAACACAGAATCTGAGCCAAAAGCCACTGATTGGCAGATTTACCTGGGAGGCAGGAAACCATAGTATGTTTTTGCTCTGAACCAGGAAGAAACACCTGAGGTTGGTTCTTCTGTCTCGCACGGAAGTTGGGTTTTATGGGCTGGATAAGTTGCTATATGATAATTTTTTTTTCCACGTGAAAATTTTATTCCTGCCCCAGGATGAAAATCTTTTCAGAAGATTTTGTTGTTGGGGAGAACTGGTTCACACATAGGCCTACTTGAGAGTTCTTTTGCAGCAACACTTAATTGTGTGCACACCTTAGGCTACGTTAGCTTATGACAGAGAACAGACTGCTCCCTACTGTACCCAAAAGCTAAGAGCTAAAAGATATGGCATTAAGCTAAATTATCCCCTCCTCTGACTCACACCCAACTCTCTCAAACTGAGCCAAAGTTGAGGCTCTATTAAGATGGTTGTATGACTTCTCTGATATCTTTCTTTGGAAATTGGACAAGTTATTTATCATTTTAATATTATCAAATTAACATTTCAGTCAAACTGAAAGCAATATGTGCGCAAAGCTGGACTTCAACCAGTTTGTAAGCAGTGAGGGCTAAGTGTGTTCTTATTACTTATGAGGTTTTAAAGTAGTAAGTCTTGCTTGTGCAGGTTATATGGGTAGCTCTCTTGACTCCCAGCCCCCCATTGGTAACACTTGCATGACTAGAGTGAACAGGATTTGGTCTTTAGTTAACAATGCATATGTTTGCTCACCTAGCCGAAGTGTGGGCCAAATCCTTACACGTCATTTGTTGTCACTCATGCAGGTAATACTTTTGGAATGATTTAATGCAACCAGTTATTTGAGCAAAGGTTATCAATCTGGGCACTGTCCTCTTGTGTTTTCCCTCTGCTATGTTATCTTAAAGAATGATAACACAAACTTACATAAAGGGATATGCACAGAATTTTGGTTTTCAAAGCCCTGTATTACATGATTTTCTACCGAAATGTCCTTAAAAGTTTCATTACTGTGTGAATACTGTGAGAATAGCCTACTGAAGATTAAGATTTCGCTTGTGGAAGAAGATGGTGCATACTGACATGCAGAGAGGACAAACTCTACCAGTAGTTTGCTTTTTGGTGAACTTTATCTCATTTTACACACTCTACTAATTGCTGTCTTCAGATGTAAAAATAAATTATTTTCTGTCTTATGGGAGATGCGTTGTTTGACTTTGGATATTTAACATGGTATTTTTTCTGTGGACAACAGCTTGAGGCCCCAAGCTGGGAAGAATGAGAGCATATCTATAAATAATTCAAAATAATTGTATGGTTTTGACAGATTGTCAAGTTGCCTAATGCCTTTTGTCCCAGGTAATAGATTATATGTCTTTGATAAAGTGTTGATAGTTTCTCATTGCAATTTGTTTTGTGTATGTTGTATTTTTACAGAGTCCAGTCAGGTTCATATCTCAGTACGGGTTGGTTTACCTTAATTTTGGCTATGGATGCCTGCTATGGAATTCACGTCTATGGGATGATAAATGACACCTACTGCAAGTAAGATCACAGGAAATTATTTTCATGCATCTACAGTTCCGATGTCTTGTCAAAAATTCACAATTGATTTTAATATCATAAATCCAAAAAATGGATCAGGCAGTCATTTCCCAGTGTTTTGCATCGATGTGACACTATTGTCAGCAGATTTAGTCCTGATATGGCATTTGCTGTTGATAAAATAAAAACATTTACAAAATCTAACATCAGATGTCATAAGGAACTATTTTTAATCAAAGATCTTTTGCAGTTTCTGAATTAGCTGGAAACAAAGTATGTTCATACTGACAAAATGTACTTCTACTGCTAAAACAAATGTATAGAGAAAATTCTAATATATTAGTTCTTTGAATACCAAATACACATGGAAGTGAAGGAAGCTGATTAGCTCAGGATAGTTACCTGAAATTACATTTCACCACCACTGAGCAACCTACTTGAACTTTCTAGGTTATATATGGCTTGTTTTGAGTAGTAGGGGGTTTCTAATTAGATAATAAAACAAGTCCTGCAAGCTTTATCACAGTAAACTGACATAAATTCCAACCAACTACTGATAGCAACCTTACAGCGACAATGGATTAATCCTATTGTCAGAAGTATAACTCTAAACACAATTCTTAAAAGTCGAAGTTAATTGCTTTGATCTACAGTGTATGGTAGAAAAATACAAAATGAAACTATTCCTCATTCAGAAAAGTAGGAAATGTCATAAACAATGTATGATACTAGTGCAAATCTATTCTTCTGTACCTAGGCTGGTTCAAGTCTTGCATCTAACCAGTCCAGTGGGTCCTCAGCTCCTAAAGTCTTTGTGCAGATCCTCACTCCACATTCTGTGTTTTCCATGTCACTCCAGTGTGAGATTCATTCCTGGCAGACCCTAAAAACAAAAAAAAAAAAAAAAAAAGGAATTTGAGTCACAGCTGTTTAATTAGGGTATCTTAACATTAAAGGCTGACTTTTCAGAACTTGCGGATCTCACTGATTGAGTCATCCAGATGGAACGAACATATGTTGTTCTTTGTTTATGAAAACACAGTAGGCGCCCTGAGATGAGAGATGACAGGACTAAAGTTGTCCTCACAGAGTTCAGCCAAGCTGGCATTACATAGCCCTGATGTAAAACCAGTAAAGAGCATGATAGCACTTCAGTCTGTTGGCAGCAGAGAAGGATGGGTTTCCTTAAAGCTGCAATTCTGACTGTATTACCTACTTATAAAGTATATTATTCTTATAACTGCCTTATTCAGCCAGTTCAAGGACCAGTTTCAAGAGCTGGGACTATCCAATGAGAAGACTTTGCTTAGGGATGGACCCTTATGGACTGAGTTCTCCCAGGTTAAAAAAAATGTGCAGTACCCATAAGAGCCAGCCCATCAGCTTCTTACTGACTGATAAGGTCAGTGCGTGTTGAGAGATACACTTAGCTTCATTTTCTGTAGGAAAATTCATAGAAATCATGGTGTAATGAAAACCCTTATACAATTTAGCAAAGGAGCTCAGGTGCTGACACATGGAAAGGATTTCAGATAATTCAGGTATAGTATATATTAATTTTTCATGGAAATGTAGTATTAATTAATTTTTCATGTAAATAATACTCAAGTGTATCTTTTTTTTTCCCTAGGTCAGAAGGCTTTCGTAAAGTTCCCTACCACTATTACGAGCCAGGACGAGATGAGTGTGAGGAATACTTTCTGCATGAAAATGCTCCATATGGAGGCCATAGGTTTATCACGGAAAAGAAAGTATTTGCTAAATGGGCCAAGAAGCACACAATAATATTTACACACCCCAACTGGACAGTGTCTTGATACTGGTTTTCTTAACTCTCCCTTAACAGCATATTACAAAAATGTCTCAGTTTACAATAATTTTGCTTACATCTGGCTGGCCTTTCTCAGCCTAGGTAACACTGAACTAAAAACTAGAAGACAAAGAGGGTGATGGTTCAGCTGTTAAGCAAAATTAATCATCTGTGGAAGGCAGACACATTGTTTGTTATTTCTTAGGATTTTACTCCACACAATGCACTTTATACTTTAACTGGATTTTACTTCAAGGCAGTAGCAGTTAAAGACAGATGAGATCTCCTGTATATACAAGTGCACACAGAGAACATGGTTGTCTTTTAGAACTTGTCCATCACCTTAGTTAATTAAAATTAGTATCTGTAGCTCATTTGCAGTACTGCAGCACTAGTTCCATTTGTGGTATCAGTAGAAATTTTCCACAAAAGAAATATGAGGAAAAATATAGACCTCCAAGGTCTATGAGTGAGTACATTTTTAAAAACACCTGAATGCGTTGATACATGTGAGCACTTGCATATATGGTAAAATTAGAGATGAGCTAAACATGGTTCTTGAACTGTATACAACTCTTGCCTGAGAAGATATTATTAACTGAAAGCTCCCAATTAATTCATAACTTCTGAAATGCAGCTTCCTTCCACTCTGGTCAGGCTGCACCATCCTGGGTGGTATGGTTTGTGCTTTTTGAGGCTGTTGTCCCACAGTTTAGCTCCAGCAGCATGGCACTTAGGAAAGACTGTGTTTTGCAGCCCATGCTGAACCTTTGGCTGTTGTCCCAAGTCTGCTGTCAGTAACCAAGCTCATTAGTGTAAAGTTGTCTCGTGAACATGTCCATTTACTCCAGTTGTGCCTTTGAGTTGCTCCAACATCCAAATACCAGTATTTTGACAGTATTTCCCATGCAGCCATCATAATTCATTTTAAATCTCCAGTTTCTCCATCTTTAAAAATGGGGATAGCATCTATCTACCTCACAAGGGAGTTGTGAGGATTAATTTAAGTCCATAAAGCACTTTTCTGATGAAGAATGTTACAGAGCATTTATTCTTAACACGAAAACAATGGTACCTGTCATTTATTCTTGTCTGTTAGGTACTTGAAGAAAGTGACAGCATGTCTGGATCTGATGGTGAATTGTTCTGTGCATCCGCTTTCCTACTGAGGATAATTTGTAATACTGAGTTCTCTCAGCTTGCATTACTTCAGATGGAGTTGAAAGAACTCACCACCTCACAGTATTATCTGCACATCAAGAGACAGTTCAAGAATTCTAAAATATACTCATCTCTAGTTGAAATATGTATTTCCAAATTTACTTTCATGGAAAGTTTTCAACTGCAGCAGACTCATTTGTAATACGACCATGATTCAAGTACATATGTGAGTTTTATTTAAACTATATTTAAATTAATGCTTTAATTTTAGAATGTGTCCTACAAGTATTTTAACATCTGGAATGTCAGATTCAACACTGTAATAGCCAATACTGTGAACACTTGAAAGATTTATGTGTGGAACATGACACACAGGGTTTATTCACACTACTTAAACACTAACCAACAGGAAACTTTGTATGCTTTTGTAAATCATGAAAAGGGGAAAGTAAAAAGCTATTTTTACATGTAAGTATTTGTATACTGACTATTTCCTATTGTATATTTGTATGTATAAATCTATATTTTATATGTTCATGGCATATATATTCTCTCAGCAGCAGCTGCAATGTTAGGATGGGGAGGACATCTCTTCAACAGCATTCCTCTTCCTTATCATTAGTTTCTTGTTCCTGTTGGTAGGTGATGCCAGGGTATCATCTCTCTTGCCCCTTCTATTTTCTACTGTAAATGCAGCTGATTTTATTTTTAATATAGCTCAGCTTTCACTGCTTACTTTAATGCCGTAAGTATTCATGCCAGTTGTCAGACAAAGGCTGGGGCCATGCTTGTGATCCTGGATAAACATCTATATTCAAATACAGGCTCTATTCAAGGCTTCTTGCGTGACTTGATGTCTCACCTTCCTGTCTGGAAAAGGAGAACAGTGATATTTTCCTACTCCCTGTCTTGACTGACTTTCTTGTAAGCTCTTGAAATAGATATTCTCGTTTGCAATGTATTTGTATAATGCTTTGCCGAAGAGGTACCCAAAGTGTCTGAAGGATACAGGCAAAGCTATAACACACAAATAATTTAAAGTGGCTGCTTCTTGTCCCTGGAGTTTAAAATCAATTGTAGGCTAATATAGCATGGGATGAAATCAAGAGGGGGAAGGGTCATGGATGGATGAAGAGTTGTAGTAGCAAAAGACAGTGAGCTAGATTTATCACCATATGCATATGCATCTTTTCAGTTCAGATGGATGGCTGGATAGATGGAAAGCTAATAAAAAAATTGTAATGCAGGATTTGAAGAGTGCAGGACATGGAGAACTAGGGAGAATGTTCCAGGCATATGCACAGGGCAGCCTGGGAAAACCTAGAGCTCCCTTGTGGGAAGAGGAGCTGAAAAGGAGAACATCAGTCAAATTGAACTTCTCTTTAGAAGGTCTTTGGGTTAATAGAAAGCTACTGTGAAAGTGCTGCACATGGAAGTGTGGTTGGCCTGGACAGACTTACATGCGAAGTGTCCTCGTGAGGCATAGTCTTTCTTCCCAATGAGCCCAGCATAACGATTCTGCCTGAGTTGTGTTCACATGCAAGGCAATTTTTAAGCCTATGAAAGTTTTTAGGATAATTAAGACTTGCCAAATCGCCATAAATCTGTTGTAAAATATGTGCTTCATACTGAAGCTCCTTGTAGAGCGCCTGCATGCTGTATGAAACAATATCTCATGCAAAGGCTAGCTAAGAAAAATACAGCTCTAAGAACAGCTAAATGTACAGCAAAATTGAGAACATCATTCGAGTGCAGTTGTCACAGAGCAAAGTAAAAGCGTTGCTCTCCGCTTGGATTTGCAGTAAAAGCAGATCCACTTTTAGAAACATTGCAGCAGGCTTCATTCACACTAGAGTAAGTGAACATCAGTTCCCCTATTTAAATGAGCCTGTCTTTAGCATAGACTAAACACATATTTGCATGATTTTTATTATATGAGTAGAAAACTGTGACCACTGTGTTAAAGATGATTCTACAAAGAACTGACTTTGTTGGAATCTGTGAAAAATCAGCACTGCGGTACTTAAGAAAGAACCTCAGTGCTTGGCTGTGCAGTAAGAGACCTTGATGATTCACCTTCTGAGAGCAGTTAAGACATCAGCTGAGAATCACTTATTAATTCTTTAAAATAAAGCCTACTACACTTTACCTGAATGTAATCACATCCTAATTGCTTATTCATTCAAGCAGTCCTATTTTAATCAACTACTCATGTGTATAAAACAAGCAGGGAGTTTACCTGAGGTTTTCAAAATAGATTTTCACATTGTTGCTAATAGAGGAATACTCTCAAATAATTTGCTATTTTTTCCCACCAGGCAGCTAAGTAGTCACCAAATGTTTTCTTCTATAATTTAGTTAGGTTTTTTAATTACAGTTTTTGAATTTAAAAAAAAAAAAAGGCATTTCTTCTTTGGCTTGCTGTAGGCTTGGTTTTAATAAATGTTTAAATTTTAATACACTTTATGTTTTATGTTGCATTACCTTCTGATTTAATTTTTTTTCAAGGAAAAAAGTTTTAAAGAGAAGCAGAAATTTTCCTAAGGAAAAAAAAAAATCTTTTTGACTGGCTAATCACTAATTCATAGGTAATTAACTGAACAACATAAAAAACTGGGTTTTGTTTTTCCAGACAGACACAGCAGACATGATCCCAACCTTTTTATCTCCACTAGATGTCCAGCTCACACCCCTCTGCTTATATCGAGGTCTCTTTACAGAAACAAAAAAGCAGTCTATGTATCCAGCCAAATTCCCTTTCCATCTGGGCTGGGAGGCTCCATCTGCAGACTGCTCCTATCAGTTACATCAGTAAGCGGGAAGGACTGAGGAAGAGTTCTGCTTAGGAACAGATGGTGTTCCAGCTTCTAAAAAATGCCCCTAAAGTGCTTTAGGAGGGGAGTACCCATTGATCTCTCCTGGAAATACTTTACTGAAGTATTCTGTTTCTTCAAATGCTTTTAGCTCCTGTGTAGAACTATTGTCGTACCCTCTCCAGAAGGAATTGCCAGCAATGGGAAAACATGCGCCAGTAAGTAGAAAATCAGAAGCACTTTACATATTGATGCTTGTATTCTGCTGACTTTTTTTTCTGCCTGTATCTCAGAAATAGCGTACGTCTTTAGTTGTGCTAGAGCAAGTCTGGGGTTTGTTTATGATGAACCTTAGAGTACCCACAAGAGTGAAACTCTGTGTTAGTGCCAAAGGATCACACAGGAGCTGTCTGTGGGCATTGTGATGTACTGCATACAACAGCCTCATGTATTCACTAAAAAATGCCTGTTTTTCCTGACTAGGCGTAGTTCTTTTGTGGAGAAAGTGTTTCATTTTCAGCAGATGTGTGTCATTCTGTTCCTTCTTTCCTGAGAGGATGCAGAAGAATGCGACTTAACCATAGGGGAGTGAAGAATGTTACGGTAAATAGCCAACCGCCAGATTCATATATATTTTTCTGGCTATTGCTGTGATGTATAGTTAATGACACAGCAAAAAGCAAGTTATTTGTAAACTTTGTATTGCATAATCTGTGGAATTCTCATGTGTCTGTTCTGGATTGGAGTCTCCTAGGTAAACCCTCCAGAAAGGGGCTGAAGGAGAAAGAGAGGGTCTCTCCCCATTGAAAGACAGGGCTTCTGTGGAAGCCATAATAATCTACATGGCATACCTGGGCCTGCTCCCCCAGCTTTTGTAGGCTCCTCACCCAGATGCAGCCTTCCAGCCCCGTCGGATGAAGTGCATTCTCCAGCTGACTTATGCAGCCCGTGAGCTGCACAAACTCTGCCCCATCCGGGCAGTGGTGGTGCTAACTTGTGGGTAAGGAGTGATGGGTGTAAGAGCAGGGACGTTCCCTCAAGTCAGCAGCATGGTTTTGCTTTTGGGGCAAAGTCTCACCTCAGGTGCTGAACTCAGTTTCTTTGAATGTAGTGGGAAAGATATCACTGGGTTTTGTTATTGTTTGTATGATTAACTCACAAAGAGTCATCATTTTATGGAGTCACCATTTTATGGGTGTCTTAAACAGCTGATTTCATGTCTTTTTGGCATTACTCACTGCTATTTCTGGGAATTCCTCAAGATGCTGTCAGCATCTGCCACTGCTGTTCTGTTTTACTGGCCATAAAGAGACTGTAAACTTGAACTAATGCATGTTCTTACCATGTATTATGCATGATAGCATGTCACACATTTTATTCTCGCACTATAATAAATAATGTGTGTGTAACTTAGTTTAAGCAGTGGAAGTAGTGCTTTTTCTTTCTCTCATATCATGTGCTGCCCAGAGCATTTTGCTGGAGCTCTGTAAGTACCATTAGCAGCTGGCAGCAAATATTTACTAAATTCAACATTTTTCACTGGAGTATCAGTAACAGTTAAACTTACTTTTGTGAACCTGCTCTAGTGCTCACAGTCACAATTCTGTGTTCTGTTATAAGGAAATCTCATATCTGACTGTAACATCAGGGATGACTTTACTGACACAGATAGTGTCAAGACGTTGGCAGGGCAGCAATCATAAATTTTTGACATTTATAGGAGTATCTTTTTAATGGGAATTGCACATGTAGAAGATTGGCTAAGATGCCTGTAGTTTTTTCATATTGTTGCTGCTGAACATAGTATTTCTGAAGATGGCCAGAGGAAAAAAAGAAAATTGTGAGCTCACTGCTCTTTTGGCTGTTCATCTATCCCCTCATACACAGACACAGACACACACATCTGCAAACACAAAGAGTGTCTACAGGGAAAGTCTTTTTTTCCAGATAATGGCAAGTAAGAACAAATAAGAGTAATTAACATGGTAAATATAGGTTATAGTACTTGTTGATTCATGTTTATTCTGTATATTTCCAAAGCCTATGTCTAAGCTAGCAAGGAATTAGCTCAGCTGGATAAGATCTATAGCCTGAAACTGTTGGTGCTAAGGACCTGATCTCATGCACAGTCTCTAGTTTGGTCCCATGGGCTGAATGCCACTAGTGATTGGAGCACATCTTTTAGTTTCATCCAAAAGGAATTTAGCTCACATCCTCAGGACCCACTCCAGCCTGCAAACTAAAGCTCGTTAAGTGAGGCCACTATACTGGACTGCCCCACAAGAAAGTGAAATTCCTATTAGCCCATCTTTTGGCTAAATAGAAGCCCTTTGTGGTTCCCTCACCCCTGCTCAGGCTTTGCATGGGTATTTTTTTGCATAGGTATTTTTTTTTCAAATCTGAGATCTGATTCCTTCCGTCAGATCATGGGAATCAAGGGCTTCTGACTCCTCCTAAAATTAGCATCCAAATGTGCTCCATGAGTCAGGAAAGTGGTATAGGACAGAGTAATTCAGCATGGGTACAGCATGGAAAGTGCTTTGTTTGAGGAAGACTTAACTGTGATTCCACTTGTGGCTGTGATTTTATCATGAACATGCTGGATGCTTGCTAATGCATGCATTGTTTTTATATCACACATAAAAATTCCCTTCCTCATTTTCCCAGGGTATTTTTGTTCTTGTGGCCTTCCAGTTGTATCTGTATATGTGTGCATATGTGCATGTATATACAGTGTACAAGCATTCTTCTGTTTTTAGACAGTTGCTACTATATGCTGCTAACATAAACTTATTTAGAAAGTTCATGTTACGCTATTTATTACATGTATTCTTTGGTTGCCTTTTTGTGATGCTGACAAGTGTATTGATAGTAGATATCCCTGTAGACTTAGAAAACTTTCATACTATTTATACTTTAGATGTTCTACCATGTGTTTTCTTGCTATATGCTACTTATTTTTGCTCCCATTTGGAGAATGTGCTTCTATGTACTTGCAAAATTGTGCCTGCGTTATTTTAAAATATAAATAAATGTATACAATTTTCCAATTGTCTGACATAATTTCTATCCGATTTTGTGCTAAAACACTTCTATTCTTCTTTATGCGTATGCCACTATAATAATACCTGACAGTTCACTGGACTTAAAGAAACAAAGATCTCTGTTCTAGAAAGTGTTATAATCTGCTGCACACAAACATAAACTATGCCTAAATTATTTCTTAACTGACATTAAAGACATTTTAAGGCACCTATCCTAAACATATCCAGTAATGTTGGGTAAACTCAGCCACAAAACCTACACTTACCATAACTCACACTTTTATTTTTATGTGTTAAAGCACACGTTGTGCACACACATGCACACAGAAATAGAGATTTGTCAGAAAGGTACATGGGCTCCTGCCCATAAAGGGTACGTCCTTCAGGCACTCTCTCGGAGCATAGCACTCTCAGAAGTCAAGTCATTGAAACCCCTAGGAGTGGACATTCAGCACATGCTTGAGCGAGCTGCGTAAGACTTACGGGCTGCGAGAGAGATCACATCTCATGGAAAGGTGCAAACCTCTCCTTGCAGCTACAATGTTGACAAGAGTATGAGGAGGACCTATGTAACTTCTCTTCCATCATGCATTGGATCCCATGGTGCTAAGAGAGGAAAGGAACTAGAACTCCTCTAGCCTCTGACTAGCCTCTAATTTTCCTGTTTTATTGCCCAGCTAAAAGCATGATTAAAAAGCAACAGGCTTCAATGTGTGAATTTTAACTTGGTCTGTATGTGCTGAATTAAACACATATAGACTAACAGGGTTTATGAAAGGACTGGAGATTCCAGGTGTGTTTGTCAGCACTGGCATATATAATGCAGCAACTGTTACCATCTAATTTTGGGCCAGACTCTGGTACTTGGGAACTCATGGCAGAGAGATTTGTTTCCTTTACAAACTGGGATATTTTGTCAGCCACTCCAATGAGGGGAAGGAAAAAGAGAATTTCTGTGGTAAGACTAAAACTAATTAAAGTGAAAAAATGCCATTCACATGCTCAGCTTTGAGGGTCCTTCAAATTTGATATGCTGCCAAGGGGCTTGTTAAGAATTTGTGTGTTATTTTTCAGACATACTCTCTGAATATACTGTAATGTTCCCTTCAGAACCATTACAGTGTGAGCTGTGAATGCATATTAATAGCATGATGTAATATAGATTCATTTCATCCTTTTTCCATGCAGGACAGTTGGGTTTGTACTCTTGAAGTACATTCATACTTAATAATAGTGGCATAGGATGTGAAGGCAAATTTTTGATTATTTCTCATAGAACCAGATACTCGGGGAAAAAAAATAGTTTAAATATTGAATTATTGCCCTTACACCTTTTCAAGCCCTTATAGAATAGCCAGCCTATTCCCCTGAAGTTTTTGTTTCTGTGGCTTTACATTTGGATCTTATTTTCTTAGTTTGCACTAGATCACCCAGTAACCGCTGTCAACTAGTCTCAGTGATCTTTTCATTTTATTCTTTTGACTTCTTCCTTAATGATGGAGTCTTCTGCAAACCTTTGACTTTTCTTCCAAATTGTTGATAAAAACATTAAGTAGAGCATGCCCAGGAAGCTATCCCAGCAGAATAGCTATTCTGTGATCATTCGCCATTTAAACTCGCATTTTGAAATGTCAGTTAACCAGTTTTCAATTCATTTAATGTGCGACGTCAATTTTGTATTATCATGATTTCTTAACTCAAATGTTGTGAATACCACAACAAATGTCATATAGAATTGAAGCATATCAACCGTGTTGTGTTTTGCTTGTAGTCACAATTGGAAAAAAAGCCAGCAAATGCGTTTGACAGTATGTATTTTCCATATTGCACTTAGATTGGCATTTACCATATTTCTCCTCTTTAATTAGTTAGTAATTGAGTCCCCTGTCAGCCATTCCATTACTTTGCTCCAGATCAATTTCAGACTGACAGGACTGTAATTATCTAGGTCATTAAGTTTATCCTTCTTAAATATTAACACAACATAAGTTTTCTTCCAGCTTTCTGGAACTTTCCCAATTGTTCCAAGACTTAGCAAAAAGCGGTAATAACAATAGAGATTCCTCTGTCAGCTCTTTAACAACTCTTGGATACAAGTTATCTGAAGTTTCCTATGCAAGTATTTCTTACTTCAATAGCTTCCATCTAATGTTTTTCTCTGGGATTTTTTTCTTGCCTGGTAGTTCATCATGCTCATAGAGCATCACCAATTGTCTGTCTTTTCCTTAAATACCAAACACAAATACTTACTGAACACTCCTTTCTTGTCTTCATTACTCTTAGCAAATCTTCCACTTCAATCTAATAAAGAACTGGTACCATTGTCAAGATTCCTAATGTATTTGAAAAACATTGTCCTTAATTCTCTGGCCATAAATTTCTCCTTACAACTTGGCTACACTTATTGGAGGAATTATTTATGTAATTCTGTACTTCTACTCTATATTCAGTGTTATCAGCTTGCTTTCTTCATTTCATTGATTTACAATTATGTAGAGGCTTTCATTAACCCTTTGAGCTAGATACTTTTTAAACACCTAACAGCTTTCTTTCCTAATTTTGCAGCTATTAAATAAAATATTTGTATTTTCCAATTATTGGTCAGTTTTCCCTCCTAGCTGATCTCTTTTACAGTAACTTTCAGTTTGGTAAAAAGACTGCACCATCCCTATTACTCTTTGGGCTATCATTCTCTTTATGTCCATAAAGAGCAATTAAGCTATCATCATAGCCACTAATATTTAGTTCTCTTATCAAGTCCTTTGATCTCTTCCCATTACTTGTGAGATGAGATCTCACATAAAATTCTCTTTTTTGGAGTTTCCCTTTTTGGTTTAAGAAATGTTCGTATATAATGTTCAAAAAATCTGCAGAGATTTTGGTACCAGCATCATGAAACTTTAGGCATATGTCAGGCAGACTGAAATCTCAGATGATAGTGCAGCTTTTTTGCTCCTACACATTGCAGAAGGTGCAAAGGCATCCAGTCATCCTGCTCTTTTCTATGATTTGGTGGTTTTCAGACAGCAGCTACTATCCTATCTAATGTTTTATCTGTTAGAGTATTGATCGACTGCATTCAAGATCATTTGCTTCTGAGCTGCCAGTGTCCTGAAAACAGACTATGTCTTTTTTACCATAGAATTCCACTCTTCTTCCCCTTTGCTCTACTTGGTCTTTCCAAAATCGGTTATAACTATTGATTTTAATGTTCTAGTCATGCAGTTGTTCCCATCTTGTGTCAGTAATACCAGCTACACTGAATTTATAAACAGGTAATTCTGATTCCTTTCCTTTTTTACCCAGACTCTTCAGTACTGGTTTATAGAAAATCTACTACTTCTATATCCGTGATTAATTTTAGTTTTGCCATCTTGATTTCACGCTGACTGAGGACTCATTTGGCTTTTTGTTTGGTTGTGTTTGCCTTTTTTTTTTTTTTTCATCAATTCCCCTTTTAGCACTCATTTTCAGCCTCTTCCCTAGAAGGCTGTTTACCTTTCCACTGAGCAGAAGACCACCCAAGCTGTGCCATCTTTTCACCTGCATCAAAAAGCAGATGCTGCCTGTTCAGAATCTTTTTTTCCTGTCTTCCTTCATTTGCTAGCTAAGGATAATACCCTAGAGGATCATTCAGCTGTTCTCTTTCAGCAACGTTCAAGGTTCCCTGAACTTGTCTAAGGTCTGTGAGACAATCCCCTATGAAGCAGAGTCACTGATGCTTAATGTGTAATCACTGATGATCCTTGCTCTCTGACACTGGATGTCTGTTCAATCTTGAAGACATACCTTGAGTCCAGGCTGTGCGTGAACACTGTACTGTTATCCACTTTTCCTTTGCAAAATAGTCTTTCCAATCATCTTTGTATCTCCAACCTTTTTGCCGGATTGGTTTGGCTAGGTATGATCCCTAACTGTCCTTTTTTGAAAAACAATTCTGCCTCTGGAGGATTCTGAAATTTGGGTGGGGGTGAATTGGAGATGGGGGAAAGCTATCTGTTTTCAAATGAAAATGTAGGCTGTTCTAACACATCTGCTTGGGCCCTTTCTTTTATTGTTACACAGAGAAACCAGAGCTACATGGGCAGCCCAGTCCCTGGGCTAGCAGCTCCCATCGTTCCTCTGGATTGGCAGAATTTGGGAACTACAGAGTCTAGTTTCTGAGACAGTATGTAAAGTGAGCAGAGGAACTGACAAAAAATGAAACAGATTAAGACCTGGCTTGTTTTGTCAGAAGATTGATCAAAATCTGCATGTTTCTATGGGAGATTTAAATGACAATCAACTAGCATTCTTCACTGGAAAAAGCAGAACATTCTACCAGAGAATTTCTGATTAGCTCTCCTCTGGACAGGAGAAAAGTTATCTAAATTAATTGTCTCTGACAGGTGAGGTCTGTCCTCGTCTTGGTACAGGAGATAAGGTACTGGTTACAACACATCTGGGTAGACTTGCACAGCTTTTTAATTACAACAAAAGTACTTATCATGTCTTGTAAACTGACTGTCTTGTAAAATGTCTTGTAAACTGAGTGTCAACAGTATTTGGATTGCAGCTGCCTGGCCATGGGGTTTGATGACTTACCTGTTTAATAGGTACGATGAAACAATATCCTGCATTCTGTGACCAGCTTTGCCTTCAGCCTATTCTTATAGTGCCTATAGTTCACTGAGCGCTGCTGCTCAGGCCTTGAAATAAGGCTAATCAAATCCATTTGGTCTCACATTGCCTTATTTGTCAGTACTTTGGAAAAGATGTTCAGTTCATTGTTCTGACACACTACAGGTTGCATTGCTTCATCATCTTAGTGACTTGATTGATGAAAGACATTTGATGTATGGTGATGTCACCTAGCAAAACGTGTGATTGCTTCCTTGTCCTATGTATTAGTTCCGCAGAACTAGGAAGAGAGCTATGCAAATGTGTCCCCTGAACATACTGTATAGAAACTGAAAATTCTCCAGCACCTAACTTTGCAGAATATGTCCACATGGTACAGTATAAGCCAATGACATGCAGTCTTGGTGACTCTGAATGAACATATGTCTGCACACAAATGACATACCATTTGTACATTTTTGCAAGGAAAAACATGAAAAAAATTTGACAGAGCACAGCCTCACAGCTCTTCTTTAATACCTAGTTTCCTGTGCTCTGAACAACAGGTTGAGTTACTTGGAATTGTGAATCACTTTTGGTATTGTGTTATTAATTGACACACTTACATACACACACAAAATGACACAGTAAAAATCTCGTACACTAAAACATCGTAGGTCAAGTCACTGCCATGTACTTTTTTTCTGAAAGTGTTGTGGAAGGAAGGGGAGAGTGCAGAGTTTGTACTTGCACAACTAGCTGAAAGCTGTATACAGTAAGCAACCTGAGATCATCAAGTGATTGTGGAGGGAATTACTATGAACACTATAATGATCGTATTTTTTGTTATTTCTTCATGCTATCTTGAAAAAAATCAGTTCTTTTCATCAGTACCTCAAAGATTCTTCCAAAAAAAGTATGAAGTAGACTGACAAAGAGTTGCTGAAAGTGGTTTCAATTACATGAAAAGAAGCAGCAGGAACTTAAGGCAGAGAGAAGACTGAATATTTAAGCTAAGGACATCGAGCCATAACATCCTAGCGCTTTATGTGCTGCACTTCTCATTGGCATCAATGGGAGCATCTACTTAAAACTTAGTACAGGACTTGGGGTTTTTCCTTCGTATCTGCAAATGGCTATAAAGGACAGGAAAAAAGAAGCCAGTCTTTTTCTGGTGCTGAAGCCTTTTTTTTATCTTTCATGATACTGGAAATGGCAACCAGCCTTAGTAACGATTCAAGTAAGTGTTGGAATGCATTTTTTTCAGAAAAAGGAGGGCCAGGGAGTCAAACTGCATCATTTTTCAAGGGCAGCTTTGCTATCATTGGGAATTTTAAAATGTGGAAAGTACCGTGTTAATTTGAGTGCATCAGTACTGAATGGGATAATTTAATAGCACCTTCCGCTCTCAAGTGTTTCTTTCCTTGAATAGATTATTAGACAGCAAGGGTTGAGGATACAAACCTTGAATCATGAAAGCAAGTGTACATGCTGAAGAGGTATTACAATGAATTATAAGCACTGGTAATAGTTTAGGATCCAAAGGGCTGGCGACCTTTGCTTTTAAAAACATGCTTTAAATGTTATCATTCTACAGCACTGTCTTCTCAACTCTTTATCTCCTAAATGCTTTTGGACACACAAACCATGGGATTAATTATATACTGCAAGCAACAATTCATGAATATTTAACACACTCATTTATACTTAATGAATAAATTTGCATTTTGACAGTGTTATTTAATGTGGTTTAAGGAAATACTGCTCATTACCTTTCAATTTTGTAGATTAGGAGAATGTAATTGGAATGATAAGGTAGGAGAGAAACTGCATGATTCCCATGCAATTGTTCACATGGTTTGTTTCCACAGGTTTTTGATCTAAACAGCTCTGTTTGTTTTGTTTGGGGTAAGTTTCTGTCTCAGTTACTTCATCCCAGTCTGAGAGGTAAAGCCCGAAGCAGGGAGGTGTATTCCCGCCAAAAGGCTGAGGCGTGAGGCAGCTGCCTCAGCCCTGCCCCGCCCTTGGCCTGGCCAGCTGGCTTTGGGGCAGGACATTCCATGCCTGACAGAGAGCTGGGCTTTCATTGGAGAAGAGGAGTGTCACTCTCCAAAAAAGGCAAAGGATTGGTTGTCCATCACCAGCCTCTCATTGGAAGAAGTGGTTCTGAAGAGGGAGACAGGTCCTTCAGCAGAGGGCAGACAAGATGGAGGCTGTGGTGGTCAAGGGCAGTGGCAGCTCTGACAGCTGACATGGACCAGGTGTTGCCTAGGACCTGCTACAGGTGCATTTACAGCTGATGGGATAGCAGAGGTTGTTCTGGGGAGTTCTAGCCAGCAATTTCCATCCCGGAGCTCTGTGTGGAGTGGCTGCAGGCCAAGGGCCACCCTATTGCCCTGGGAGGGCTTTCCTGGCCTGGACACAGCTGGGAAGGATGGTGCTGGGGACATGGTGCCCTTGTAAAATTCATTCTTCAGATTTGTGTGCCAAAGCGCTGCCATCTCTGCTCTCTGCTTAACATCTCCCGGCAGCAGGAACTCAAAGTTTCCAGGTGGGTGTTTTCCAGGCCTGCCAAGGCACACCATTGCACATAGCTCTGAGCTCATGAAGACGTCATATTTCACAAGATTTTGTGGTATTTTTCCTGAAGACCTTGTTCATATGAGAACTCTTTTAAAAAGAAAAACACAAAAAACTGCAGTTCATCTTGCAGAAGAATCTCAGAACCAATCTGTGTCCACTTCAGCAGTTCAAAAGGAGAAGAAGGTAAAAAAGAAAATATTTTTTTCTTATTTTATTCTTAGTTTTTATGCCTATTTCATCATTGCAGAAAGGAGAAGCAGTGAGGAGGAAGAACAGTTTGGTTTTGTTCTGTCAGCAGTCCTGATGTGAAAACTCTGTCCCATCTAAATTTCTAGGATTGCTTTTTTTCTGTCTATTTTAGTAGGATTAAGTACTAACCTTTGTACTTAGGTGTCTTTGCTTTGCCTTTTAAGCATGTATTTAAGTGACTCAAATGTTTTCTTAGGGCTAGAGATACCTTAAAGATTTCTTAGGTAGTACAAATGAAAATGTCTAAAATGATCAGAAGTAAAAAAAGAGTTGTCCAGGACTTGATGGTCTCAGATATTTCTGTACCTGAACAACAATGTGCACAATATCCCATAGGTTTCCTGTATTTAATTCTGAGGGCTGATTTTCTAAAACAGTTTTTAAAATTACTTGCAATTTGTTTCTTTGACAAAGTATGTGCATTGTTTCTATTTGTCATTTTGAAGTGCCATATGGTGGCAAATACTAATCCACAATATGTTGCCATAGTTCTCTCTGATCACTCTTGAAAACAGCATAATTGCCCAAATGGAGACTTGACCTTTCATTCAGTTTTAATGGACTGTTTTCTGAGCACGTTTCAAATCAAAAAGAATTGTGTCAAATGTTATTGTCAAAGTTTGCTACATATATCTTGTCTGGGAAGGGAAAGATCTTCAGGCCAGAATCAGGCTATACACGAACTGTCCGTTCAGCACCCAGCATAATGATGTCTTGATTCTCACAAGGCGGCTCTGGAAATAACTTTGATGTTAAGAAAAACAGAGATTTGAAATGTAAAAACTGTGCTGATACCCTTCTCCTCTGGGTAATGATGCATAAGCAAAGCCGGCCTATCTTTGACATGCTCCTCGTCCTGTGGGAATATTCCCCCACAATATTAATAGAGGTGGATGTACCGGACAAAGCTTGGATCTGTATTTTGGTATTCTTCTCCCTTAAATCTTGTAAGGCGTGAAATCTTAGATAATGTTTTGACTGCATCCAGCTAGCTAAGAGGCCTATGATTTGCTCTCACATTTCAAAACTGTCTGGGCCTCAGTGATGTTACATCACTGTACATCTCCATATCAAGAATTATGTTTCAGTCTGTCAGTGACTTAATGTATTTCTGGTTTTAATATATCAAAAGAATCTAAGCTTCTAGTGGAATGCATGGGGCAAATCTAGGTGGATTTCCTGCACACGGTCTCCTTTTTACTTCATATAAAATGCAAAAGACTTGTCAGGGGCAAAAGAAAGTGTGTGCAGGCACCAAGGTCAGTTGTTTCCCAGAGAAGGCATGCAACCATTTTGTGTGTCTGCAGTGAGTGCTGATGGGCTATGGCACAGGCCTGGATATGCGGATGCTGCAAAGGACAGCTGCAAAAGTGTCCATTCCCCCTGATTGGGAAGAGGTTCTTTTTGTGCTTAGGAAAAGTTTTTAGCCTTGGTTACAGGTTTTTGTTCTTGTTTTGGTCGCAGAAATGGTTGATAATGTGTAAACCAAAGAAGCTAACATTCATTCTTTTGAGTAAATTTTTTGACATGTGTTACCCTTTTGGTCTGGAATTTGATAGCCTCCCTGTTTTTTTCCTCAAAACAGTTTTCTGTCTGGAATGCAGAATACTTCTGGGCTTAGCATACTGCCTTAACCATTCTGTCAGTAGAAGTAAATCCTAAAATTTCTGAGAAAGGCAGGGTTGAGCCCTTAGTGTATTTCCCGACATATTTGTTGCTGAAAACATGTGTTGCTTGCCTCCATTTTGATAAAGCATGAGAGCAATAGAAGTCCTATCTTTTAAAAACTTTTCCCACTGGGAGATCTTGAATTTGTGACTATGGTGACTGATTATATGCATCACAAAACAAAAATACATAATTGAACAGCAGCAACTGTCTGAAAATAATCTACTCTTCCAAACAGTTGAAGGCCCCAGCGCGCCAAGTCACCAAGTATTTAAACCCTCTACCTGTGATCAATCTTCACACTAACTAGATAAAAGGTATTAGCTATGAAGACATGAAAGAATCAGTTTAGTTCCTCGTATGCCACAACTTTGAGTATGCCTTGAGTCATATTTGATATGGGCACAACAGGCATTAGAGGCCTCAGAATGTCTGTTGCTGGGTGTACTTTTTCTTCCAATATTAGAGGTTTAAAACTTCTGGAAACAAAAAGATGATTGGGGATAGATTAAGCTTGTTGTCTTACTTTGGTGATCCAAATTTACTTGCCTAATTTAATTCAATAATATTGTGCCTGAAAATGCATGTGAACTGGGAGATGAACAAGTAAGGAGTCTATAACTTTTCCTGAATTTTATTCCAGATTTATCTGTTTCTATTGAACAAGTTTGCAAATTGCATTCAAATACTTGAGAAATCCATACAACATGTTTGCTTTGGATTTTCCAAAGCAGTGGTACTCACATTCAAGTTATACAAAATCAGTACATTCATACCTTGTAATGCATAAGGAATAGTTAACATCAAACTTATTGGCTATAGGAATCAAGCCGGGGGGCAATATTTAATTGACTCAGCCATGTTTCTTCTGTGGGCAAAGCAAGGTAACTTTTCTGAGACACAGAAGTCATTCTCATTTGTATCCTGTGCCAAGGATCTTTAAGCCCCGTGGAGGTCTTCCTCTCTGGAGCATTCTTCCTTCTACTACTGTATTGCCTCTTAACAAGATATTGCTCTTGTGCTATTAATGTTAATGAGGGTACTAAAATCTCTTAATAAGAAAATGTTTGAATTGCCATTGCTGTCCAGGATCAGTCTAATTCCATATGCAGAGATTTCTATGGACAGTTTTACAAATACCTTTATTAGGCCTGGGCAAGAGTCCTCGGGAAGCCCTACGCTTTTGGGGAACAGCATGAACACTGTAGTCAAGCTATTTGGAAAGATAACACAATAAAAATTTTACCAGTAAATTCTGTATATTATCTCAACCTAAAAATGTTGACACCTGAACAAAGCAAGTGCTGATACACTCATTTATAATGAATTAACTAGACTTGCCTGAGCTTTTGAAGGTTATGTGACTGTATTTATTGATCTCATTTCACTGATATCAATAAAAGCTGAAGTTTCTTGTTACCCCAGAAGCCCATTCATACCCTTTTCTTCTGGATTCATTTGAAGCTGTTGTCTTTGATCTAGAAAGCTAAATAATCTGAGTGAATCCTTAGAAGAAGCTCTGTCTGATATGGTTGCTGTACTTATTGCCAGTGAAGGGACATAAGCCATAGCCCTATTACTAGTTCCGGGAGTAATGAAGTCTGCTTAGCAATGGATTTGTCCTTAATAGTCTGCATTTCTCCATTCATTTAGCTCCAGATTCCCCCTTGTCCCTTAAAAATCCTCATACTCTGTGAGATCTCTATGTGCTCTTTTTCACACTGCCCCTGTCCCTGTCTTGTGTCCCCAGATGCACTTTCTACTGCAGTTACTTCTGAAGTTAAGGTGGCTTCAGGGCTCCTTCCCATATTCTCTACCAACCTCTGCCCTGTCTGGTGGTCAAAAGAAAACATAGTTTGGCTGGTTTAAAGTTATGTGTAGATTTCTGGTCCAGTTAATAAATATGTACTGACTCACCTGTTTGCTGCTTCCTCCCAGCCTCTGGGCAAACTGAACAAAAGAGAGACAATTTAAGCTGCTCCTGCCTTTCCTTCATTCAAAGTGCTAGTATGGGCTATCTCCTATTAGCTGGCTGCAGAGCTTCATGAAACTCATGTCTATATTTGAGACTTTTGTTTTCCTGTGAAACTAGTTTTGGATTATCCAGTGAAATCCAAAGTTACTAGGTGGAGGCAGACATACAAGCAGAGTGTCTGAGATCATATGACCTTTGATAGCATTGGGATATTAGGGTTAAACAAAAATAAGTGGGAAGATGGAGGCAGTGACTTGCCTATGGACGTCCTATGGACAACGTGCAGGACCAGCTGCAAGGCAGATTGCGTGTTTCCCCTTTGATCACAGAGATAGATGGGGCTGAGAGGAGGCAGTAAGAGAATTCTGGTGAAACTGCTGGAGGGTTGTATCACATTTTGCTTTAGGTGTCTTTCTTGCTCCTATCTTATCATATGGCAAGTGTTAGTCGTTTGTTTTTTAAGAGGTTATCTAGGTGCCTGGAGATCTGGAGGTGCCTAATTTTTGATGTATTAGTACTAGAACAATAAATCAGAGGTAAGAATAGAAGTAAAGTGTGCAGGGAGATGTTGTGTAATAGAAAACTATGGGAATAGATCTGGAGAGGTCTGGACTGCCAGCGGATCTGGAGGAGAGGAAAGAAAAGAGCAGCCTGACCTTTCTGTGCTGCCCTTATAAGAGGTCAAAGGAATGAAACAATAATGGCAGCCTTCAGTCTTGAAAAGGGCAGCAGGAAGAGAAGGGCAACAGCAGAATTCAGCTACCACAATCCCACAATTTTTCATTGAGTAGGAGCCAGGATAAAAGCTATCCTACTTAGTGTCCATTTCACAAAGTTAAATCAAATTAGTAAAATGTTTAAAAGTTAATGAAGAATACATGATGTCAGAAAAATACGTTCTAATGAAGTGCAATCCTCTCATACAAGCACTTGTGCTGTCATAAACTCTTATTACGTAAGTAATATCTCAGTGTCGATGCTAATAAAATACCATAAGTAAAGGGCCAGGCGGAGTGCCATGCAAAATGTCTAGCCATCTCTTTAGAGGGTCAGCTTTAATGTTAATGAAGACTCCCTGTAGACACATGCATGAAAGGACCTTATTAGTTTCTGGGGTTTGCCTGCCGTTCATATCTGTTACTGCAGAACATCAGATGATAAACCTGTGAAGATGTTTTATCTAGGCATGTGGGATGCAAGCACTGTTTTACTTTTGGACTGCTGCTTTTACATAGGCACAGTCTAGCTTGAGATAATTCCTCAAGAAATTCCTGGAAAACAAAATTCTGAGAATTGTCTGATGAGCTCCAGATATCACTGGAGTTCCCAAGGGGTCCAGCTGATAGAGCATTTATTTGGCAGTTAAATCCTTGACACTTGAATACAGAAGTTGGAATATTACATTTTGGGTGCTATTATATCTCCGGATGAAAATCTCTTATATGAGACTAAAACTCAATATTATGTAATGTAATATTTTACCCCTACACAGTGAAATTTCACCACATTCATCTCTTGAAGAGTTTCCAGGGAATATTATGCATCGGTGGGAGATGCATCAGAAAGGAAACGGGCATTGAAGGTCTTTGACTTTGCACATGGAGACTGAATCAAAAATCACCAAGCCAAGAGGTTGACACAGAGTTCATTGCCTGCATTTTAGAGCTTTTAAACACAGAAGATGTTTTTTAAATAAAGAAAAGTTGCTTGAATATTAAAAAAATCTTTGAATCAGACAAAGGCAAACCTGTTAAAAAAAAAAAAAAGTATTGGGTGCAATAGCACTGCAGAGAACAAGGCCAGATTGCGTGTGGGAGTACATCAGCACTGCTCCATTGAAGCCAAATGGAGGATCTGGCCCTGAATGTTGAGTCCTACAAGGATCTTAGGTAATTTATTCCTGAGCCTCTGTTCTGCTGTCTGCAAGCTTGTTGACTGCACCTTGATAGAATCTAAATATTATAATTTCAAATGTGTCCTCTTTTCACAACAAACATTCATGAAAATTAATTTCAAGCTCTTGTTATGTCAAGATCTAAATACAAGTAATATCCAACTAGGACACAAGAGAAGTATAGTGCAAAGCCTTTTCTCATTATATAGTTATCAGAAACATTCTAAAAAACTACAGTAAGAAAGATATTCTCTGCCATTTTGATCTACAACTAATTACATAAAATAGAAGGGTTTTTAGAGGCAGCTGCAGAATGATAGTTGTGTGACTTGAAGAGAAAGGAACAAAAGGTTGTAGTTGGAGAAATGGTGTTTCTTGTGAAGGAAAAAGTGTGAAAGAAAAATCAACCTCCAGCAAAGGAGCTAGATGTGATTAGAAGAAAAGATATAGATGTAATCCCTAACGAGTGGAAATAGAAGAAGCTCTTCTAAGAGGTGGCTGAAAGGTAGGGAAAGAATCAGCTACCAGGCTTCTCTAGAGGAGCAAAATGCTGAAGAAAAATGAATATACTAGAGACTTGCTGTGTAGCGTATTCAGGCTCAGATAAATACTCACATTTTACAGCCTTTCCAAGAGTAGGTCCTGTGAAGATTTTAACACTAACCTGGGGTTCACATGTATCAGCTATCACTGTTCTTTTGTTCCATACTCCCTGAACTAGGTTGGGTTGGGTTTGGTTTGGGTTTTTTTAAGTTTGCAGCTGTGGTTAGGGTGAAAATCCCAGTGAATGAATTGGGAATACCTCCTACTTCAAATACAGTTGAGTGGATTTGCCACTAGGAGAAAATCTTATGACTGATTTTGATTTAAATTTCATACCCTTTTACACTAAGTAATGCATCAGAATCGGACCATTTGCTGTGAGGTGGAGCCCAGGAAGGGTTCAGGGTTCAGTGAGAATACTACGTTAGGATGTTTGCATTCCCACCAGTCCTTCACCCCAGTGCAAGTTCCTGTATCTCAACAAGGATTTCCATAGCAGTTTTTTGCCAAAACAACTAGCAGTGGTGCTGGGCCAGCAGTGAGCAGGGGGTTAGGGCACTTTGTGGAAACTTAAACCACCACTGAATTACCCCTTACTGCTCTCAGTTGAGTTAAATAGAAGCAGAATTAAGCCATTCAATGTTGTAGTGCTGTAGGTGCTCCTTCATATTTGAACACCTAGCAACTTTTATGCTGTCTTTGCATGCCTGAGTAGCAGTAATGCTAGATCTGTGATACTAGATGGAAAACCATTTTGAAAGCTTTCAGAAATAATTAAACAGTTAAAAGCTGAGAGACCCTTTTTTGGGGGAGAAGGATCTGGAGAAGTATGCTGAATGTGACTCTGTGCCCCCTGCCTTGCGTTAGACTGGATTTGAGAAGAACAAACAGTATTTCAGAACCTTTTTTAGTTTTAAAGATTATGTCAGGGTTTTACCTGAGATTGGGTTGTTTTGGGTTTTGGATTGGTGTTTTGGGTTTTTGTTTTGGTTTGGTTTTTTTTAAGAGTATTAGTGGTACAGTTTACAAAGATTGATAGAACACTACTATAAACACTTGATGTTCACAGCATTTCTTGTGCTGTACCAAGAAACTCAATGGAGATCATGTGGGTTTTTCCTCCTTGGCTGCTCAAATATTTTGGACAGTTTTATCATTTGAGTGGGATACGAAATTAGGAAAGGAGAAACTGATTGCCTTAATGTGGCCTTTTTTAATTGCTGAAACCAGCTCCCTCCTGCAAATCAGGTAAGCATCTTTTGTTAGTAGATTTGTTGTTAAGACATTGTTAACACATTTTCCTGTGGATTCCTCATGGACCTTTTATTGTCAATAATTAACATATGACTGGTGTGGATGGGTGCCTAAATCGCATGGTATTGTCCCTGTTCCTTGAGTGGATGCCCACAATACTTCTGATCAGAAAGTGAGCCTTGATAGGGCCTGTTAGGGGGTTTATTGTCTTTAAAAAGGAGACAGCTGTATAAAGGGGAAGGGCAGCTGCAGATACACAGGCAAATGCTACAAGCGGAAGAGCTTTCAGAGGAGCAAAATATTCTGTTTGTATTCCTGAATATTACATATGAAATAGTGAACACTGCCTACCTACCCTCATTTTTAGCTACGTAGTAGTTGTATTTAATTTACAGATATTTATCTTTATTGCTCTCTCTTCAGTGCCCCTCCAAGCCGCTCTTCGCCTTCCTTCTTACAAAGAATGTCATAGGTGGATATATAAGCTTTTCTGACATAATATATATTTGTGTGTGAATACCCTTAGAGAGGGTCCATGAATACTAGTGTGAATGAGACTACGTTTGTACATACATAGAAACGATCATCAGAAGAGGAAAGTAAAAAGCCATTTTACCTTGTCTCCAGTCTCTGAGGCAGGATGAGCACACTAAGAACAGCCATGACAACTGTATTTCTAAAATCTTTTAACAACAGGCAATTAATTCATAAGGGCTGATTCTCATTTGCTGTAAACTATGTACTTCATTCATTAATTTTGCTGTGCTGATTTCTACTCAGAATCATCTCCATAATTTTCAGAGTACCATCCTATATGTTTCTTGCCCAGACTGCCATCTCACAAGACGGTCAGATATGATGACAATGGATATGGTATAAATAGACAGAGACAGATCTCTTTAGGGGTGATTTTGAAAGAGCCAGATGGCAACAACCACATTTTTATTTTTTTTTCCCCAGCTTCACAAATATGCTTTGCAGTAGGGCTGTGCCTTTTCATTCCAAATGAACCCAAACAAAAACCCATGTATCTTTTCTACATACATTTCAGTTCCTCCGGGAGACATCTGTGGGCCCAATTATACAAAGTCCAAGCATCATTTTACAGACTTACCATCCGGGAAATGCAATGACATAACCAGATTGCTTATAATTGTGGTTTTTTAATTGGCTTCCTGAAACATAAAATAAAAAAACCAACAGTGAGAAGCAGAGTTACTGATACTAGGCCACATGCATACCACTGCTTTGCATGAATAAGCCTCTGATTAATTCTGAGATCTCTTAAAACACATTTTAGTCAACCTACAAATGTAAACATTTCTGTATTCAAATTAACATCTGCATCACTCATTTAGTAGTACTTTGCCTCCTACTATCCTCTTTATATTCCTTCAACTTCTCTGCCAATTTTTCCATTCTATCTTGGTGTCACTCGTAAGTTTATACCTTCTTCTTGATAATTCTTGTGCACAGGAGACAGTAGCTTCCAAATAAATAAAGTTGGTTTCTTTTCCCTTACTAAGTCTATAACCAACTGAAAACATTTCTGTCTGTAGTGGAGATAACCCTACGCTATCCAGAGTATGTGTACTTTTGGTGCTAAGGAGCATACATGCATCAATTGAGTCAAGAGACTCATTAACTGAGATGTAACTGCTCTCTATAAAATTCTGGATTCTGAGTGTCTAAACTTCATACCAGACACAGGACCATACATGTGCCTTTTCTGCTTTTGCCAAGTTTTTAATAATTATCTTTAAGAACAGCAGTACAGTTAGATCCAGCATTTTTAGGGTAAGTCTTTACTGTTTTGTTTACCATTTTTTACATAACAAAATTTGCTATTTATGGTGCTACAATGCAGCAGGGAGGAACTTCCCGATCCCAGATTCCCGCTGAAGCCCAGTTCCTGTTTAGTTTAGAAAACAGCACAGCTCCTGTTTAGTTCAGAGATAAACCCACATTCCTTTCACCTGCCCTGCCCCAGTAGTTATTTACATTGACACCAGGGTGGGGCTACACAGCGAACTTTCAGAACAGAGTTTAAGGGTTACTCTCACCCAGTCTCTGCTGTGGGAGCTGACTCTCCCCTATCTGTAAAGTATTTTGAAAGCTGTCATCCCATTTGGGATGTTTGTTTCTCCCTCTTCCTTGCTGTGAGTTCACTTTTCCCCTTTAATGAGGAGCCATGCAGGCAGGCAGAGAGAGATGCTAAATGCGGCAAGATGATACAGAAATATATATTTTGTCAAGAAGGCTTAATGCTGGTAGGTTCAATCTCAGACCCTCCCTTTCTTAGGCTCAGACTGAACACAGCTGAAGAGGGACAACCTGAGCTGGATAACAAATACAAGCTTTAGAGTTATCTTTGAGCCAGCTCTGTCAGGTGATCACACTATCAGCTACCTAATCTTTCAATATGTGATACTGGCCTGAATATGGTATGCAGTACACTGGAAAACAAAGGAGAATCCATTTCTTTTTATTTTCCAACTGTTATCTGAATGGAGAGGCAAGTGATTTGGGGATTTTTTTTCTGTATTTTTTATTTCTGCTTGGGGAAAGATGAGGGACATTTTTGATCCAAGTCTGTCTTATGTTTGGGGACAGTAAAATAAAGGAAATAATAAACCTCTGTAAACACAATTTTCTGGGCTACAATGGCGATGGTACCGATTAGTGCTAAGTGCACTATTGTTCCTCAATATCTCTATGAAGTGGAAGCACAAGCATTTTACTCCCTGGTGATCACTCGCTTGAGGATAACTTTTGGTAGTAATTCATGCTCAGCTGTATTCTGCCCCATTTCCTGCTATTTCTGGTAAATCAAACTGGCACCTTCAGCACGTTTGCCTTTGTACTTTGAATGGATTGTCATTTCAGAGATGACAAATCCTTTATACAAATTTGAAGAATAACAAACTCTGTGTGGCTTTTATATTCAAATTTGTTTACAGAATGATATTTGCAAATAACTATTTAAGTCACCCTCTTTTTCTTTTAATCTGATGATGCAGTCAGTAGTTTGTTCTGTGCTTGGAGGTATATTTCTTTCATTATGTTCATTATTCATGATAGCTCTGTAGTTATTCCTATGCCGTGGGATTCTGCTGCATTCATTAAATATCATTTCATTAAATTGATGGACTGTGGCTGGCACAAGTTTATCTGTAACATTTTCAAAGAGAATATATCATGTAACCAGCTTGTAAGATAAGCTTATGACTTCTACAAAGTATGCAGATTTATTATGCATTTCCTGTTTGCATTGCGCTCTCACCTCCATTACTGAAGGGAGCACACGCCCCCAAACCAAGCCTAGGTGCCTAAAGACTCTTGGAGCTAGTACTTGATTCTGTTACACTACTGAAGAAGCTGCTGACATGCAGCGAGCCCTCTTTAGGCTTTCCTCTCCTGTGTGACCTCAGGCAAGTTTTGGAAAAATATTAAGTTTTTAATTCTTGTAATCACTGTGTTCTAACCTAATTCCTTCTGCTAGTTCTAATGAGGGAAACTGTTTAATTTCCTGTATGAAATATTTGTGATGCAATTTCAGTGTTGCACACCTGTTTCTCCATGCAGGAACTGTTTATGGTTTAAAGGTGCATAAACACTACAACATACAGAAAAAATACAAATCATTTTGAGATCCCTAGGGTTTCAGGTTTGTATACACATGTAACAAAAAAAAGTGGTTGCTATGGTGGTCTAAGAATACAGATAAGGCAAGATTTTCAAGAAAAAGTCATATACATTATTAGAACAGCTATTATAATTGTTGAGGGGAAAAAAACCCTCACCTGAAGAAGGCTTTGCACACCCAAAGCTGATCTGTTTGTCCTTACTATATTTGCGTGTACAATAAAAGATATCACCTCTCCCTAATGTGTCAAATTTACATTTTTCATAAATGCTGACTTTCCTTTTGTATTCAGCAAGGTAAATTTTCTCATAGCCACCAGCTTTTTTTGTGGAAAGTGTGACTGCACTATAATAATGAACTAAAAACTACCTAGCAAAGAGATTGTTGTTATAGTAGACAACACAACCAAAACGTTATGGGTTCTGCACTGATCACTGTAAAAGTAAATCACAGATGGTGGGAAGTGCTGTGATCATCTGATTATATTAATGTGGTAGTACATTAGCTTAATGTATTAAAGGTCAGGAAGTTTACATCTCAGAGGCACTAAACTGGAAATCTGCAAAATATAATATAAATCAGCAACAAGTATCATAATTGATTGTCAGTAAGAAATTAATTTAGCCAAAAAGAACTATTTCTAAGCAGTAGTGAAGAGCAGAAAACTATAGACCTGTATGCAATTTTACAACCACCTTGTCTCAAGGAATGTTTTATTTGCCAAGTGCTGCTCTTTCTGCACACACAGTTACAATAGCTTTTACTTATGCATGTTGGTCACAGAAATCTATCCATGAAGAAATCTGAAATAAAGGATCAAAGCAGATGATTGAACATTGATGGTTAGTAATTTGGTGTTTTGTGTGAATGTATGCATAAATTAAGCAAACGGTGGTAGAAGAATGCTACTTAGGTTGGCAGGTATGGTACAGGAGATTTATAACCATCACGGGAGTGTCGGTTTTCTGTTTGCCTAAAGCCTATTGCTGTTGTGATCCTACTTATTTTCCAAGCCTGGAGGAATTACAGTGTCTAGAAATACGCTCTGGATTCTGTAAGCAGACAAATTTACTTGACACTTCACAAATGCTAGAATTTGTTAGGCTGTTCTTTGTTGGATATGAATTGTCTTTGTTAACCTGTTCGCTAACAGACATAAGAATATATAAAGCAAAGAACAGAGCTTAATTCATTTGCTTTGCACTGATCTGCTAATGCACGGGAACACATGACCCAGCCAGAGAGCCTGGCAGTTTCAGTATGTTCATGGGTTGGTACTGAGGCAATAATGACAAAAACATGCCTGGCAAAGCACTTCTTAATCCTAGACATTTTCTCTCAAAGAGCTTAGAGCACTGAAAATCTGAAAACAAGAAAATTCTCTTTGATAGTTCTTGCTTCACCTTTGATTCTCATTCTGCTTAGCACACTTGGTCCAAATAGATGCCTCCTGCCTTTTCTTCGTCCAGCTAGTTCTGCTTACTAGTTGTAATAAATGGCTTTCACTTTCAGACAGCTCCTCAAGCTAAGTGTTCAGGTAGACAAACTGCAGCTTTCAGAGCAAACCACTGGAGAGTTTAACTTCTTTCCCATGCAGGTTTCTTTCCAGAGTCTATTCAAAGACTTTACTACTAAGAAACTGTATTTCGGTGAGGAAGAGATGTATACAGCTGAGATCCCAGAATGACTCTCAAGTTTGTAGTGGTTTACATGGTTTCTATTTCCTGGCAGAGGTTGGATGGTTTAGTCCTAAACGGAGCCTGTAATGCAACAAGCCAATGACAAAACATTTGCCTTGAGCTTTCAGCACAGAACTATCATCTTTCAAAATGGACAAGTCAGAAATGGTGATCTCAATGTCTGAGTACTTCTGAATGATTTTTTCAGATAGCAATGCTTCTACTAAATTTCATTATTCTGCTTTAGTGACCCAGGAATTAAGAGAACTTTAATTCTGTCCACTGTAATCTGACACGTGGTGTGGCTGTCAACAAACTTACAGGATTGCTTAGTTTATGACAGGTGGACAATTTTACACTATAAATACTGTGCAGTACTCTCACAGGATTTACAACTACATTATATGTGTATCCGTGTCCAGTTATCACGCTGCTGTTAATTTCTGAACCGATCCTGAGCTGAACTGGAGAAGCTGGAACTTCCATCTGATTGATCTCAGCTTTTAAAAATTTTTTAGCAGCCAAAACAATAAAATCTAAAAACTAGTGGTTAGAAACACCCCAGAAGTACAACATAGCTATGTAGTCTAACAGTTTTGAAAACTATATTGGAAGAATATATACCTATCTTTCTTTCCTTTTCTTGTCTTTAGTCCAAAGGATGCTGTATTACTGGATATTTAGTACATTACTTTTTGTCGTATAATGCTGCTTAGAAAGATCTACAAGCAGTACAGATTCAATGGGAATATGCAAGTGTCATGTAATATGACAGCCTGTGCTAGAGTGGAAGAACACAGACAGTGGATCTGAATTTTATAACAAGGTGGTTTGTTTTGTTGTGTTTTTTTAATGAGGCCATTGGGCAGAATAAAAAGGGTGTGACTTTTTTTTCCTCAATGCAAATGTATCTCTCTGATCTTCCTTATTCTCTTGTCTTCGGATGATAATAGGAGCCCTCAGAGTGCTTAGTATTTTTTGAGCCTGCGGTATTTTGACATATGTCATCCAAGAAATCATTTTTCTTTTCTTATAACAGAGTTGCTAATATAGCCAGAGCATTTATCTTCCTGGCCTATTGAACTGCTTTTTCAGGTCTATTCTGTTTGTCCAATAACCAAAAGAACTCGGTCTGTGACGCTTCCGCGTAACTCTCCTACCTACTGAAATACATCCTGCTTCAGAATGTTCCACTCACACCCCAGTGTACAGACATTACCACCTGCTTCCCTATTTCATCACTCACTGACAATTACATGACTCATGCATGCAAATTAGGGATAAACAATTCTCATGAAATTTGAGTTTACCCAGACTTTCTAAACATTTTCTGATGTTTGCAGATGTGCTTCAAGTTTGTGAGTCTTTGGGAGGCATGATTTGTTTTTTCTTTTAAACATCATCATCTCCCTGCTAACTATGAAGATGCCAGTCCAGTTCTAAAGCCTAGATTTCCAAAAGCTAAGCAAGTAATGTCTTTGCCTTATAAATAATACAGCCTAGTTGCACTCTCAAGAAATGTAACAGTGCATAGAGAGTCACCTTTTACAAAAAAACAGAAAATCATTAAAAATATGTGAGCTAATTATTCGTATTTATTTCCCCCAAGTAGTCAGAATTCAGGGGTTTATAAGTTATGCCAGTTAGGAATTTTGATGCTGTAGCCTGGTGTCAGAGAATGTTTAACGTCTCGTGGACCAGACCTGAGAGTGTGTCATACAGTCAGTGCGTTTGAGATGATGTTTCCCACTCATCTTGCTGAGTAGTTAATGGCAAAAATGCTGTAGATATTCCACTTAGCCCATTTAAAGTGTTTCTTCACTATGCACTGTGGTCTTCACAGATACACTTTTGGTTGCATTTTTTAGTCATGTTGACAGATATATCTTACATTGTAGCTTTTCTGTCTTACAACTTGGAAACACCTACATAGGTGTACACAAAGCAGCTTGGACCCAAAATATTTCATCCCCTCAGTATCACAAAGGGGGTTCTTAGCTTGGTCACAGGGCCACTTGATCAACACTATTCTGCTTCCAGATCCAAGCTCCTATGTCTATATGGTGCTGCTACCAGCCTTGGATTGTCACTAATATGGACACCTGTCCTGTTTTTCACTGCACAGAATTTCTGCAATTTTTTTGTGAAAAGAGAATTTTTCTTTGAGAGGAACCTCTTGGAAAAACAGGGCAAATCCTTGGTTAGCAAGCTCTCATCCTCCGCTTACGTATTTAATTTAAAAGGTTATTGTAGAAAGAAGACACTTGTAGACAGTCTACCACATAATAAAACCATATTTGAAGCAGACATATGGAGCTAAATGAACCAGGAAAACCTACAGCTCATATAAAAAGGTCTGATGTAGCATGAGAATAAAAAAAAAAAAAAAAAAAAAAAAAAAAAAAGAGAAAAGGGAAGCTTTATAGGATAATCATTATCCTAATGGTCTGTCCCTAGCGTATTGACTATCTGAATGGCAATTTTTAGAATTCAGGAAGTCAATTATATCACCACATTCAAGAAGATTCAAAATTAACCAGTCTGGCTTCATCCTTCCATGTAGTACTACATTTTTTTAATTGTGACTCTCTGTAATGTTTGAAAGAGAACCATGCTGCAAAAAGCACACATATTGTAAGAACCTTCAGAAAGTATAAAAGCAAGGGCTTTTTCTCTGGAGGAGAATGAGCACAGGGGCACCCAGATGAGTATGCAGAGATTGTAGAAAGAAAGCACAAATTCCTCTCAGCAATTTCTGAGGAACAAGGAAGTTAGCAAGAAAGAAATTTGATATAAACAGACTGTCTTACTCATACAAATGCTGAATACCAGCAATTAAAATATTTAAAAGATGGCACTGCACCTCAGTGCTTCTTCAAAGACAGTCTCTATTCTTCTCTAGTCTCATGTAATATACTTCATCTCTGGGGAGCTGAGAAATTTGAAGGGAGGTCTTCAAAATACTGCTCCTCCTTCTGCAATGAATCATTCCTTCCAGAGATAGTTAACTAATACCATCTATTCACCATAAACCAAATGATAGCCTAAACTTGATTATAGTAGCAATGCACTTTTCTGTAGCATCATTTCAAAGCAGAGAACCTGAAGATACTTTTATTTATTACTTGGTGAACAAATATATTCTCAGCAACTGACAACTGAGGATAACATCCGGCTTTAATGGCAGTTTTTCATGGCATGGTTTTTTTTTCCCCACTTTCCTTCATACTCACCTTCTTGGATTTTCTGTTTGTACTAGTTTCTAATGCATGCATCCACACTAGTCAAACAGGCTATGCTTTTAAAGCTACATTCTTAGTCATGCTTGGGTTGAGTGTGTAAAAACACTGCTTTTCCAGCCAGAGACACCGCTGATACATTGGAGTCTAAAGAGACACTGCAAAAACAGCCACTTGCACATCAAAAGATGTAAGTACAATTTGCATGCTGATACAATACACCATTAGTGTAAGTATGATCTAAAACCTCTACAGCAGTGTCTTGGGCAAAGATGAGGGAAATAAGGAGGAAGTGTATGTGGGAAAAGAGACATCATTTATAGCATCATGACATTTTGTCTGGCAGGCATGCTTAAGGAGTGATGGTATAAGTGTCACTACCTTCAGGGTATACTTTAAAGTAAAAAGAGTATCTTTTTCAGGGGAATTATTATACTGTATTTTCACACTATAGTACCCACAAGTCAACTGTAAATATATTTATGTATGTTTTTATATTTTAAGAATAAATAAACAGCCTGCATTTCAGAAGTAAGGGAGTTTTGACTCTGGACAAGTAATAAAAGGTTATGTTTACCTCAGAACTCCTTAGTGGTGTTCTCTGCTTCTGTCTCTGTAACGTGCTTCTCTGTAGACTATATGGTCCCCACTCCTAAGCTTCAAAAGCTTGTTTCTTTTAGACTGATAGCCCTCCTGCTCTCATAGTGATCTGGGGAGTTATCTTCAGGAACTGACACTTTCTGAGGAAAGTATGCAGGGAATATGTACACTAATGAGTTATTTCCATAGAGTATCCAAAGTATATTACAAAAAAAGTACCACAGTGCAAGGTGGATATTTGATACACATTATGAATAGCTTGATTTTCATTTCATGGTGCTCTTAAACAGAAGCCTTTTTAAGTCAGTAGCTCAAATTTTAACATCATCCCTTTCATTCTCAGAATTAATTCCCATACCAGGAAACTGATAGCCGTAGCTCAAAGCCACTTTTCCGTACCGATGTTCACATACTGGCCCTGGGCCTAAATGACCTATTGCATAATTTAGAGCAAACTGGAACGTTTTTATGGCCCCTTACAGCAGTTTTCCAGCTGCTTTGAGCAGCCACAGCTGCATAAGGCAGCCAAAGCCAGTCGCAGAACCTGAACCAAATACACACAGATTGCTAGTCGTGCTGTTTAAGCCAAGAGTAAACCTATTTTTGTACATATTCATTTCTGTAATGTAAGCAAGCTTAGGGCAAAGCCCTTGAGAATTTTGCTAGTGCATAACTTTTTGATGACTTTGGTTCCTGGCCTTACGAAGCCATTCATAAGGCACTGTTTTGTGTCTTCTAAGACTCTGTTTCTTAATTAATTGATCCTATTCTCCTTGCCTTTTAAGGGCAAATCTTCATTTCTTTCTAACAGTCTGCACCAAATGATAAGATATGGGCCTGGAGGCCCTTTCTTTAGTTGCACTCACTGCCATCCAAATTTAGAACCATATTTGAGTTTTCAACTCTTTCATGGGAACATATGTCTGAGAGCTGCACTGTATTTAATAAATCCCGTATGAAACACTGAATGAAGTAGAAAGCTGATGAACACAGATTGATTACTAGTTGGGCTTGAGACATATGTTTTAGGAACACTGCTATAACTTGGTGCAGAACGTTTAACTTTCCACAATGCTTAACATAGAGTCACCAGTTAAATCATTGACCTGGGCAAGGTTGACACGGCTATCCTCTGAATTTCTGTTGGATTGCTAATTATGTGTACAAGTAACACATCCTGTATCATTTACTAACACTTCTGTGGACTTTCTACCCTTAGTTGTTGACTCTGGCTATCTGAAGGAAACTGATATTTTAAAAATTATATACTACTTTAATCAAATATTACACTTCCATACAAGACAATTGAGACTTTCTTCTACAGTCTTCCTTCTTTCATCTGTACCACACTTTACTTCTTTCTATTCACTTATACCTTCACTGGCATGTGTACAGTTGAAAATTAATCAAGCCAAATAAATGATATCCAAATCCCAATGTGGGAATTTTGTAAGCTGCCTAATAGGTCTGACACCTAATCTGTCTTGATAGGAGACAACTAACATTTAACATTTCCATTCATGAACAGTAGCTACTTAGACTGCTTAGACGGTACCTTAAATTTTTGCACACTATTTGTTTTTCATTTATGTGTGTTCTTAAACATCTTCCTCTGTCTGTTTGTTGGCTGATAAATCTAGCCGTTATAGTCTTAGTGTAGACATCATTTATACCTAGAAAAGCATATCTGAAAATACATTACCTTTAAATAGCAGGATCCATCACATCTGAGCTCCCATGTCTGATAGCCAAAAAGCTCCATTTCATTTCAGAAGAAAAATTGCTTCTGTCAACGTAAACAGAATACATTATCCCCCTTTAATAACCATTTTTAAGCATGCTTCTGTATTACTTTTTTCACAGCTGTATTGCAATAAGCCTTAGAGTAATTGCCAGTTCTTCTGTCTAATAGGTTCATTATTCTTTTGCCATAATTGCAGCTATTAAACGTCCAATTGTTAAATTTCCACTCCTACATTTACTTAGTGTTACCTTTTATAATGGGGTATGTCATTACAGCACCCCAGTGGCTACAGCTGTTGTTCAAAGTGTTTCTAAAAGTCAATGAGATCTATTTGAGATATGTCTATATTCTTGATTTTTCAGATTCTCTCCACTGCACTATGTGTGTCATCTTTTTTTAGCTTTTTCAAAGATAGCTGCACTTAGGTACCCTTTACTGAAAGTTTAAGAACCTGACCTATTCAAGAAGACATAAAGCTGTGACTTTAATATTTCTAATGCACAATTTTTTCACTTTTATGAAATGATTCATATATAACAAGGTGATGGAGCAAAGATTTAACTAAGGGAAATTAACACTTACGGCTTAATAGCTTTTTGAGAGCACTGATTTATCTTTTGTCATGTTAAATTTGTTAGGTTTTTTCTTTGTTGTAAAAGAAGCCTAGCTGCTAGTGTTAGCTACAGTCATGGTAATAAAATGATCTATTTAATGCCCCTTGCTTCACTACTTGACATTTCTAGATAAGTTGATAAGTATGCTAGCATTTACTTCTTAGTTGTGTGAGAGGGACTTATTGACTTGAAATGCTACATTTGGACCTGATATGTAAGCTTTATTAAAAATATGTAAAAGCCCTTACAATTATCACTCTGTCTGTAATCATTAGTAATCCTCTTTCTTTCATAAGACACTTACAATCTATATAGTTTGTGTGTGCTATCTGGTCTCAATTAGTCTTTTTATAATGACACTGAAAAATGGTTTTGAGACACCTGTACTAACACTTGCATTAGTTTATGTTGCTGACAAGCATGGAGGAGCTGTTTTGGAAATTGCTGGTACCAACAATTGTCAGCCCCAATCAATTTCCTGGGAAAGCTGATACCCCATGTGCAATAATCCTATTTGTGAGATTATCCAGCCTCTTTTTAGGATGTAACTTCATGTCACTTTAAAACTCTCATAGGCAGTATGTCATTTTTATTGCTTAGATTTCACACTCCTCCATAAGGGGTTGATTAAAACTGCATTTGAAATGTATATCACATAAGGTTTTTATATACCACATTTTCATTCTTAACCTCATTATCAAGCCATAATTTTTTTCAGTGATTAACCTAAAATTGCATTTTGCATCAGTATATGCAGTATTTCATATGTTCTACCTCTACATTATAACAAAAATAATATGGTATAGTGATAAAGATACTTGATTTACAGAAAATAGGGATTTTTATTTAAGTACTTTTAAAGATAAATACTTTCCTCATCCAAATTCCTTCCCATATTGTAGAACATATACTGAAGAGAGAAACAGAAAAAAAAGTAGTCGTCGTCGTGTCCCCCGTCCCCCCC
>NW_009599451.1:363-847 GCF_000690535.1 Cariama cristata | reverse complement strand
TAGGTGTGCCCTGCAAATCACCTCCCAAACACAGGCTTTGCCTCCCACACCGGCCGTTTTTCTCCTGAAAATATTTATGGGGTAAATGGCAGCCAGTGCTGCCCAGGTAAGAGGTAAGGGAGGGCCACCAGCCCGCCGATGGCGCGACCTGTCCTGCCCAGGGCACTACCTGAGACAGTGTCAGGGCTCGCTGATTCGTCTTCTTCACATGCAAACCCATGCTGTTTCCCGGCTATGATTTCTTACGCTAACGCCGTTTTTCTCCTGAAAATATTTATGGGGTAAATGGCAGCCAGTGCTGCCCAGGTAAGAGGTAAGGGAGGGCCACCAGCCCGCCGATGGCGCGACCTGTCCTGCCCAGGGCACTACCTGAGACAGTGTCAGGGCTCGCTGATTCGTCTTCTTCACATGCAAACCCATGCTGTTTCCCGGCTATGATTTCTTACGCTAACGGTAAGACACCAGCACCCTCATTATCGCCCGT
>NW_009599451.1:0-275 GCF_000690535.1 Cariama cristata | reverse complement strand
GGTCGGTCGGACGCTCCGCTGGGCAGCCCGGCCGCGGCAGGGACATTTCCCACTGACTGTGGGAGCTGCTGTGTGGGCTCGGAGGGTGGATGGGCAATAGAACCGTTGTTGTACGGCGGTGATGCTGACAGCAGGCCTGGCACAGCTTGCGAGGACCCCCCGGGATGGGGGCTGTCGCACCCCGCACCCCCTGCACCTCAAAAAAGGAAAGGCACAAGCACAGAGCTCACACTCTTCCCCTAAAGCCTCATTTTATTCACTTTGACTCGCAGTTG
>NW_009599450.1:960-3837 GCF_000690535.1 Cariama cristata | reverse complement strand
AAAAAATGCTAATCTGTCTTTGGGAAATCATGCCAAAGGGCTTGGGAAAATTCACCTTCCTGTATTTCTTTTCACAACCCAGAGGGCAGCAGGAAGCTTTTGTTTCTTAGCCTGTGCCTTTGGCCCGGGGATGGGGGTTTCCCAGACTTGTGCTATTAAATAGATGGCGGTGTAAGTGAGATGGGATTTTGGTTTTGCTTACGCTTTGGTTTCTATTTTCAAACTGTTTTCCAAGTATTAAAAAAAAATCCACAGGTAGTCTAATGTCTGATAGTTTGAACATAGAAAGCTGATGCTGAAGGATCACTCCTGTGCAATTGTAAATATTGAGGCCAAAAACGTGCAGGTGTGGTTTCTCAAATAGCAAGTACGGGGATTAAGGGTCGTATCTTCAGAATATCTGCTTGCAGTGCTGAGGAAACACAAATCAGGAGCCCGGCTTTTGTGAATGCCTGGTTCTCCCCTGCAGCAGGCACCCAAGTCATCGATGGACTGTGTTTTAGGAGGAGAAGGAAGATGTGTGGATTGAGGAGAGGGTATTGATACCGTCCTCACACCCACTGGCAGCTACCCTTTGCATGAATAGGTGCAGTAATTTTTGGCGTAGAACAGGCAACCATTTTTCGCTAAGGTTTTTGGACAGTGAGTGAAGCAGTTTTTTGTAGCATGCCCCTGTTGTGCTTTCTTGGAGCCGGTGCTTTGTGGCCGTTTGCCTGTCCTGCGGTGCAGCGGGGGAGAGGGCTATGGGCCCACGGGTCCCACCACCGGCACGTCCCGGAGCAGCCGCACAGCCGGGTGTTTCTCCTTTGATAGAGAGGCTAACAGGAGGAAAAGTTTCAAGTTGGAAGGAGCCTCTCATTTAAACTAACCTTTGTAAAACATTGTGTTGTTTTCTTTTTTAGGTAAACATGATCTATAAATACTCAGACCAAAAATTAAAATATCGTTTATTTGAAATGCTCTGACTTCTTGGGAACTCTCTTCTGTTTCCTCTAGGATAAAACTGTTGAGAGTCTGACCTCCTCACAGGACTTGTGCCCAGACGTGGAATTTTTTTGGCATTTATTTATCAAAGGGAGGACGCCATGGTTTTTGCCGGTCTCTAATTTGAGAATAACTGTGGTTCTTGTGATGGAGCTTGAGCTGGGTGTAGGCAGGTGTTGGGCAAGCATCCCGGCACAGGTCTACCAGCCAGCACTCCTGTCAGACCTGTCCTTCCTTGTTTTTTGGCAGGGATCACAAATTGCACAATATGGGTGTTTGTTTATTTATTTTAACAAAAAATCATATGCTCAGGCTTGAAGCAAGATTTGGGCTGGGATTTCAAGAAGCAAAAAGGCCTCTGGATTGTTCTGATGGTGGTTGTTTAAATTTGTTGGTGAGCTCTCTCCGTATGTGTTATGTTAGCTTTGTGGCGATGGCTTGGGACGCCGGGTTGATAGACGGGTAATCACTTCTGGCTGCTTCCTTCCCTTTCCTTTGGGTTTTGTGTTTTTCTGTCAGCTCAGCCCTTCCTTGGAGGTAAAGCTGCTGTTTCTGTGGGGCTTTCCCCAGGAAACCATAATTAGGTAAGAGAAAGCGAGGAGGTTTTCCTGCCAAGCCACTAAAAGTTCAGCGAGTAGTGGGATTGCCAGCCCATCCCAGCTGTCTCACGGTGACCTTTCGGCAAAGCTGCGGTGCGATCTGCTCGCTGCCCCCCTGCACGTGGGGATGGCAGGGGTCCGTGGGGCTGACATGTGCCAGGCAGATCCCTGCTCCTCTGGCTGCGGGTGCTCGGCATGCCTGCCCTCCTGCTTAGAGCCGAGAGCCGTGCTCAGCCGCTCCTTTCACAGTAGGTGCATGGTTTTGCTCTCCTAATTGGGAGAAAATAACTTGCAAAGTCCTATAGAAATAAAGAGAGCTTGATGAGAGGTGTTACCTTAAAAGCAAGGAATTTTTTACTCCACCAAGGAGGATGTGTAGATCATTATACAAATGTGGATGAGTTGGTCCACCCCACACTTTCTTCCTAAAATTTCTTCTCGTTGCTGTTCTTGGTTCAAAACCCCATGCAGTGGTAGTGGTCAGAGGTGTACGGAGATTGCCGTGACCCTGAGGGGTTTTGGACCTCTCTATCACTAACCTCTCAAAGTGAATCTGGATGTCCTAGAACATGAAACACTGGAGACTTGCTGGCATCTTTTGACAGCCAGGTCTCCTGAAGATGGGCTGGTAGTAGTATCTATGCATAAGGGTTTGAAGACACATTGGCTCAAAACTGAGCATTAGAGCTCATCCTTTCCTCTATTTTTGGTGTATTTTGGGTGTGCAGCAGTGGGGGAAGAGAAATATTTCTCAACTTATAAAAGTAAGGAGAATAATGTTAGTCCTAGAAGTCTTGTTTAAACTTGTATACTAAAACCAACTGGGTTTCAGTTCGACAGTTTCCCTCCCATTATGGTTGAAGGGAAACTTCACATTTCCCACAACATAAGTAGTTTCATGCTCTTCATGTTACTCATTCGCTTTCTGTGTATATAATAACACATAAAAAGTTATATGTATCTGTATATACATATCTATATTTATGTATGTATTTTTTAACCAGGTGCAAAATGACTGCTCAGGTAACACTGGAGGATGCCTTGTCCAATGTGGATCTCTTGGAAGAATTACCATTGCCGGATCAGCAACCGTGTATCGAACCCCCCCCATCATCTCTGCTTTACCAGGTATGTCATCATTGTAGGAAAAAGTTTTTCCGTTTCCCATTGCTGTTAAGAAAAACAGTGTTTGTTAAAAAAATATTTTTTTTTAAAAGCAATCCCATTGCTTTTAAAAAACAAACAAAACCAAAACCAAAGTATGTTTGTATTTGCAATGTATATAAAAATTCCT
>NW_009599450.1:0-929 GCF_000690535.1 Cariama cristata | reverse complement strand
TTTCCCTACCGAAGATTTAATTCTATATTTTTCTTTCTCTGCAGCCAAACTTCAACACTAATTTTGAAGACAGAAATGCATTTGTCACTGGCATTGCAAGATACATTGAGCAAGCTACAGTCCATTCTAGCATGGTAAGTAGATGTTCAGATATATCCTTCTGTATTACTTGGAATAAAAGGAGAGGAACATGTCTTCTTGCAGTTCATTATAAGAATTATGGTCACAGAAAACCAGAAACCAGGTTACCTACAGCACTTCCAGGAGGTGGTACAATGAAGAACTGTGTGGCTTTTTTTTTTGCACATGAACTTATTGATAATTTTAAAATTATCTTTCTCCTTGATCAACCAATGTTGCTCAAAAGTTTCCTGCTTTCATTGCGCATTTTTCCAGTACTCTGAGATGAGTTAGTTGTATTGACAGCTAACTGCTGTAACTTGAGTGAAAAATTACCTTCCATCCTCCCAAATTTCCACTATTTCTCTGTCAGTTTAGTGGTCTTGAAGGGTTTTTGTTGGCTTCCTCACTGAGGAGTGTGTATGTTAGTGGTTTATTGGCATGCTTTTGTGTAAGGTATTCTGTGGTTTTTAACAGTTCCACAACAGAAGATAAGACTTCATGTTAGTAACTCCATCTCTGCTGATGGTGTAGCTGTTTTGCGATACAAAAGAACTTGCAGGCTGCAAATGCTGGTCTATATTGAACTTGTTGTCTTTTCACGGCACTCTCGGAAAATGAGGAATAATATGTCTTGTAATTCTAGAGGCCAGTTCACAAATGGTGGAATAGGCAGATTAAGAATATGATTACATGCTACTGAAAATTATGTAAATTTACACCAATCTACTTTTAAAATTATCAGGCGACTCCTTAACCTGTTTTGATTGTTTGGATGTTATTGGACCTTTCCTTTGACACGTAAAAAA
>NW_009599449.1:13687-15030 GCF_000690535.1 Cariama cristata | reverse complement strand
CATTCAGAGGGGTGGCACAGAGGAGCACGCCCCAGGATGAGGCCCCAGACCCCAGGAGCATCAATCCTCCTTGCACCCTCAGGTGCCCTCCTGCCTACCCGCACGCTGCAGAGGGACCCCAGCCAGCGGGATCCAGCAGATCCGACGGATGTTGCTCTCTCCTGCGCTCTCTTCCCCAAAGACAGGGGCTGTGGGAATGCACCAGCCCCAGCCAGTCTCTGCTGGGCACTACCTGATCACACCCACGTGCACACTTATTTGCAGCAAAAAGCCACTCAAGTGGCCGATTCACTTTTGCTCTGCAGGTTACACTTGTTATTTTCTCCTCTCTATCCCTTCCCCAAAATACCCACTGGGTCCTAGGAGTGAGTACCTGCTGTCCCATATCCCTCCCATCCTCACCCAGGAGGCGCAACACCCCCACATCTGGGTTGGCAAAAAAGAGCTCGATGGGGACTGCAGGTAAGTATTTAACCAGCTGCATGTCTAGTTGCATCTTGCAACATGTAGATTGGGCAATTGAAGGAAGTAAATCTTCATATTAGTTTTGTATTACTTTCTAGACAGGGTTGCTGCTATCTTGCTGTCTTTCTGCATGGCACTATTCTGGGTCTCTACCCTCTGACCAGATACCAGTTTTCGTGTAATAAGAAATCTACCTCTCTGTGAGCTCTCTTCATCCAACAAATTCAGTTATAAGTACCCAAACATTGTCCAAAGTTACTGGGGTACAGCCAGCCTGGCACAGTGAGTTTGCACTGTTTCCCGACGCACCCAAATGGCATCAGGACCCACCACGAAACCATGATTGCTCTGCACTCCTCGTCCAGCAGGCCAACAGACCACAACAGCTGCATCATCTCAGCCAGAATAAAGCCCCTGACGAATAAATGGAATAAAATACCACCGGACAGGCAAATTGAGCAGCAATTATTTCAGGCAGATGACAGCTACTCTTTAAGGCATTTCCAGCATTGCATTTTGCATTTCAGGGCCCAAAATCGTGCGTGTACAAAGTTTATTCATCCATGGGGATCCTTTCATCTTAAAGTCACTGCAGAAATGTGAACAATCGTTGCTTGAAAAGAGATTTGCAGGGCCTGACCTCAAGCAAGAAGCAGTTTGAGGGAATGAAATCCCCTTAGTAGAGACAGCCCTAGGAGTTGAGGGGGCTGCAAATGCTCACGGGCACGGCTGGTCTCTCCCAGACCGCCCTAGTCTTGACCTTCTGTGCCAAGGAGGTTTGTTGCTTTTCCCTTTTTATGTGCTTGCATACCTCCTGGTAGCTGTCACAGTCTCCGCAGTGACACAAAACCCACCGGCAGCACAGGACACGGCAACCT
>NW_009599449.1:304-13656 GCF_000690535.1 Cariama cristata | reverse complement strand
TATGCAGGAAACAAGGAGCGAAAGAGAAACTCTCCTTCGTCTGCAACCTGCTGACACAGGTGCAGATTTTGAGAGATATCTGGGACAGTGCCTTCCTACAACCACCGATGCTCTGCGGGCACGGGTGGTTGCAGCTGTACGCGGTAGCTCTGCCTTGCTCCCAGCCCTCTCTGAGCCTCGCACCAGAACTTTTCAGCTCCCTTCCTGTAGCAAAGCATTTGCTGCTGATACAACCATGAATTAACCCCTTTAGAGGTTTTTAGCCTTGTATGGTGCCGCCTTACAGAGGCCAAGGGTCCTTGCAGAGGCCAGGGCTAACACTGTGTTTAAAAAGGCCATATCTCATGCTTGCTGCTTTGGAGGTGTAATACAGTGCAGTCTTACTGTCGTACAAAGGAGAATTAGTTTTTGTTTAAAGTTAACAATTTTTTTACTAAAAGGTGAAGCTTCTGCACGCTGAAATTAGACGTATTCAGCATTATACTGATTATTGTTGACAAGCACTTAGGATGGATTCAATCTTTTCCTTAGTTATGGGCAGTTCACTAAAGTACAAGTAAATAGGTGCTATGTAAGGCTCCCGGGCTGGAAGCAGGTGTGAAGGGATCCCTTGGACTGAGCTGGCACAACAGTCATGCATTTCTGACTAGGCTGGCCACCTTCATCATTCACCTCCAGTAAATCACTTCTCTTAAACCTGGGCATTTATCAGCCCTAATCCTTTGCCAGAGATGTCAGCATCTTTTCCCATTTCTTTTTTTCAGATGAAAAGGGCCTGGCAGAGGCACAGTTTTGCTCCAGGGCTTCCTCAGTCCTCCTGTTGGTGTCTGCTAGGAGGGTCTGGAAGGATGCTGCTGTGATCCAGTGTGCTTTCCAGTGCAGCATCAGGCAAGGGCAGACAGCTGAAACGTGCTTCTGCAAAGACCGTACGTGTGCCAGTGGTGTGTCAGTGGCCACATCTGCCCTTCGGACTCAAGGACTACACCAGTGAGCAGTCGCACAGGCAAACCATTTTGCTCCTTCCTTGTACCTGGCTGTGCCCACAGAGCCTCGTGCAAGCACCAGGAAGATGCCTGTCCTCTGCAACTCATCCTTTCCTTTCCAAGCCCTCTGAGCTGTGGGGGTGGTCATTTGGCCCCCTTTTTACTTCCCCGCAGGCTCCCCTGTGCACTTTGGTCTGCCAGATGTGGCCCTGTCATGCTCACGCGTGGGGCAGGCAGGGGCTGATACAGCACCCAGACCCAGGCTGGGCATGGACCATGCCAGTCAGAGCCTGAGGGCTGGGTGGAAGAAATCAGAAAAGGTAAGCAGAGCGCACAGCTCATCCTCATCCTCAGAGGAGCCAGAGCCTGGAGAGCACTGCTGTAGGGGATTGCACCAGCCTCAGAAATTAGCCTGGGAATTAATGCTGTCTGACAGAGGGACAGGTATCACAAAATGAGTTTGCTTGCCTTCCAGAGGGGTAGTGTACACCAGCGAGACAGCCAGGGAGGCTGCCAAAGCCTATTTACCTCCTGCATGCAGAGCACCCTGCTAGCAGCGCCCAAGCCGTCACAGCCCCTTCAGGGCTTGTCTCCTGCCTGCACCCCTGCTGCTGCAGAGGAGCCGAAGACATGCAGGGCATCACGGCACCGACACTGTCTGCATTCAGCAGCCGCTCAGAGTCCTTCCTGGTGGCATTTCTGACGACTGCTTGAGGATAAAGCCTAGAAGTCTCTTCTTCCCCACAGAAGGGGAAGAGAAGACACTTTCAGTCCACGTCTATTTTTGTGTCAAGAACATTGCTGAATACAATCCTATCCAACCTCACTTCTTCAATAAGCCCAAGCCTAGCAGGGATTGGATCACCACTTGGGACTCACTGGGAGAAACTAATCCATGACTGCTGGGTGCAGTCAACACACATGGGCTGGGGGGGGGACACCTCTGTCCTCACCCTCTTTCTCCAATCACTCCGTAACCTTTGCCATGGGAAAAGAGTCCCTTGGAGCAAAGGAGCCTTTGCTGTAACCTAGGGTGGTTGTTTGTGTGCTTTGGTGGCAGCTGTGGGAAGTTGTGTGGCACATGTGAGTCAGAGGGTATCGGATCTTCAGCGGGCTGGATCTCACCACTTGTGCGAAGGACAGGGATGCACACACCTGTGCGTGGGGGGACGGGGCAGTGCTGGAGAAGGGAGGGTGCGCAGAGAGAAAGGGGAAAAAAACACTCAGCTTCCAGCCTTGTAGGGACTAACGGCATCTGGGAGACTAAAGAAACAGTCATCAGACACTGTTTGTTACCCTGCCCCGTGGTACGCAGAGAGCTGCCCACAGGCCCTCCACCCCCAACTATAGGAAAGAGGCTGAGACACGTGAAATTTCAGCATGGAAAATATGGTGTAGATGTGACCGAACAGGCACCTCTTACAAGGTGCAATGTGTGCTCACTGCAAAATGGAGAATGCTGAATGCCTCGGTAGGCGTATACCGTCGGAGATTAACTGTTACTTTTTTTTTTCAATTGATGCTATTAAATCAATACCCTCCTTGTTAATATTGTTTAATACCCATGAATATAGAAAGCATTTTACAGAAATATCTGGACTGCCTGTCCCTGCTGCAGAGGAGTTCTGAGACTGGCAGGCAAAACAAAGCCCCAGCATGCCCCAGAAGCAGATTTCGGAGAGGATCAGGAGAAAGGAGAAATAGCTGTGCTGGTAATTCAGGTCAGGCTCCTGGGTTCAGCCCTTTGCTTACCAGCAAAAGCTGTACTTTTTTATATTATCCCATACACAAAGAATAAAAGACAAGGTGAAATCTAACGCTGCTAATGGAGGTGACAACAAAGCGCGCTGGAATCTTGCTGTATTTGGTGCCATGTTCTTGCTGAGAGGAGCTAAGAAAAGCAACCACCGTTTCCACCAGGCGAGAGTGGTATTGCAAGCCATCAACTGAGAAGACATGCACGGGTCTTAGAGCATTTCTATACTCACCGCTAGCAACCAAAGCTGCCAAGTGAGTCTTTAAGAGTGATGGGCAGTGTGAGGGTGGGGAAGGGGCAGAGAAACCCCGGGGCTGCTCTGCCTGGGAGCCGTGCCAGGGAAAGGAGGTGGTGAAGAAGGACCAGACACTGCAGGAAGAGCAGGGAAATGGTGGAACTTTAACCTGTACTGCTCTGTCATGCAAAAGGGCATCTGACAGGGTTTTAGGAACAGGAGGTGAAATACTTGTTTCCTGAATCTGTACTCTGGTAATGAGAAGCGGAACCATGGTAGAGCACACAGTTCACAGCTCCAAGAGTGTCAAGCCACAAGGCGCTCCTCTGCAGCATCTCTTAGCATTTATGTTCCCCACAGGATTTACTCTAGGCACTGTTTGAAATCTGAGTTCAACTGACACAAAACCTTTCTGATTGTGTGTGGCCTTGTTTTACCTAGCATCCTCCCACCCACTGGGCATTGCAGCTACGCTCCTCGTTAGGGCCCCTTGTCAGCTGCTACTAAATCACTGTCAAGCAAGGCTGATGGGAAAGGGGTCAGGGCCAGCCTGGATCACGGACCCTGCCTCTGCAGGGAAAACATCCCCTAGAAGCTTCTCCACCTGCCTCCCAGGTGCACTGGGACTGTAAGGGGATGAGCCTTTCCTACAGGTGCAGCATCTCAGGGGGGAGAAAAAACCCTGTAAGAACAGCACAGCAGGACAATACGGTGACAATAGGACAATGAGACAATGCACCCTGTTGAGTGCACGGTGTTCCGGTGATGGGATGAGCACAGCAGCAGTGATGCGTTGGCTCACACTTACAGCATACACACCGACCACATCCTCTGCTTGCAGCTGCTCTGCTCTTCCCCGTGCTCCCGGCAGCACCGCGTGTGCCCTCACCTCCTGCTCAGCACTATGTCATGGCTGTGCCATCTGGTGTCATTTCCTTGGCGAGTATGGGGCCCTGTGGCCCATGGCCCTTCCCCAAAATTACTGCCATGCCTTCAGCTTTTCAGGAACCAGTGCTGCCAGTGCTCACCAGCAATTTAGGCTCACAGGAGCCCTGCTGAATGGAGACAGCCCCATACTGCCCGGCATCCTGGTTGCCCCAGCATGGGGGCACTTTGTGGGTGCCTGGAAGGGGACAGCACTGGGCAGTGGGAGCAGCTTGTCCACTGTCCACACTGGGCTGTTCCCCCTCCTGGTTGTATCCTACATCTGCCAGGGTCATGGGAGATGCTCAGAGACCCCTGGGAAGGGGGACCCTTGGGTCATGTTCTGTCCCTGTACCCCCAGTCTCTGCCCAACAGCTTTACCCTGCCCCACTGCAACTATCTAACCCACAGAGGCCCATTCCATCCTAACGGGGATGGGAAGGACCCTCCTGCCCCATCCTGGCCATCCCCCTTGTCCTGTCCCTCAGCAAGAGAAAGCCCCCAATCCATCAGGTGAGGACCTTGGCATAGGTCCCGGGATGGGATGAGCCCACGTGCTGAGGATGCAGGCAGGGCTGCCCACACTGCTGGGTGCGGCTGACAAATGTTTTTGTCTTGGTTCCTCTTTTCATAAACACCAAGGTGCAAACTCAGCAATACTGCCTCTGAATCCGGCAGCCCCAAACTCCTCCAGGGATGGCTGGGTGACCAAGACATGCAGAGCTTGCCAAGAGTCCGCTGGCTACCGGGTCCCTGCTGCATCCCACCGCATACGGTACAGCCAGGTCCTGGCCTTAGCGTGCACTGTGCAAACAAGCTGGAGAGCCACACAATGCTTGGGCACGGTTGCACACGCTGGCCTGGGAGGACAGCTTCAATGAGGGATCTGGGCAAGGGGAGGCCACTTGGGGCAGGAGGATATCCTGTGTCACAGGTTTAGCCCTGGGGTTTTGAGTGACAGTGTGCTCTGCTCATGCTTCTTGCAACCACAGGGACACATTTCCCCTGGGAATGGGCTCCTATGGCCCATATCACACAGTACAGACCCTGCCATGACATCAGCAACAGAAGATCCTGACCCCATTCCCTGGCCTCTATCACAGTCAGGGTACTTAATCAGCAGGTTTCTCTAGCCTGCATCAGCCCAGACTCATCCCCGCAGTGGATCGGGACAACACAATTAGATGCTAGTTTAATGATTTTTACTACCTAGCTCCGACAAGATTCTTTTAGAGAAATACTCCAATTCAGACAGACGCAGAGCAATGCAAGGTCACAGACACTGGACCACAGCTCAGACCCCAGACAGCGCAGCCTCCTGGGAGGGCAGACAACATGTGAGGCTGCAGATACTCGCTAACCGACTCTGGTGGGATGGAAGTGCGGAGCCTGCATCAGAAGAGCCCAGCAGAGCCCTGGGGCTGCCCTGACCTTCCAGTACCAAGGCAGCCTGTTAAAGAGCAATCCCAGCACGTCATAACTCCTGCTTCCAGGGTCTCCTGGACACACAGGGCCTCAGCTCACAGCTCCTCAGGTCTTTGCTGGGCATCAGCACCCGTCTCCACTGTGGTGAGGACATGGCGTCTGCACAGAAAGATGGCCACCTCGTGCTTCCAGGGACGCTGCCCACTCGGTAGAAGAACATTATAGCCCCCGCAGAGGCTTTCCCAGCACACCCAATATTTGCTGCCCTCCATCTCCAAACAGAGCTTCACCCCACCACAACCCAACTAATGCCCGAATGTCTTGAGCCCTGGTATGGACATCAGCTCCAGTCCTCTCCGATACAGCTACTGCATCCTGCACACAGTGCAGGTACACAGCAACCTTGCAGCACGAGAGCAGCCAAACCTTCTCTTGCGGGGAGAGGAGCGAGCATTTCCTACCTGTTTCCTGGGGTTCTCCAGAGATGTTGGGGTCCGGCTCTTCCTGCTCCGGTGCTGCCAGCAGAGGTGTGAGGAGCAGGAGAAATATCCATCGCAGGGCCATATTTGCTTATGCTCCCAGGGCAGGATGGAGGTCTCAGCCCCGCTGGCTGCCTCACAGCACACCCGTGTGATTGTAAGAGGTGGAAGCACAGAAAGGAAACAGCCACGCAGAGAAATCACATATGGTGCAAGAGGCTTCCTCATTGGAGAGGGAACGTCTGCCAGTGTCAGCGCCGCTTTCGTTCTTCTCTTCTGTGCTCCGGGGCAGCTTCACGCCCCTTTTGCCATCTTACTGCTCTCTGATCTCTCATCTGAGAACCATGGTTTTCAGGCTTTGTGGCAGAAGCAGTTACTAGCCACAACGGCTGGGTTGCCTCCTCCCCTGGCAAGGATCATAGCTGTCCCAGAAGGACTTGTGAGCTGTGCTGGTTCATGACTGGGGTTTTGCAGGAAGATGTAGCTTCCATACTCACACAGTAAAGCAGAGACTACATCAGGACAACTCTCACCTTGTTACTGTCTGATAAGGACTGTGATAAAAGGACTTCTGAAGTACACTGATGATCTTAATTACCTGGCAGTGCATGCCATGGACAGGAAAGCCAAGGTTTTGGCAGAAGTGGCTGGGTGCTCAAGAGTGGCTGAGAGCGGATTCTCAGGAGAAGGCTGATGAGAGCCCTGGGGACCTGGAGCCCAAGTGTTTTGGCAGGTTGTGTTGTCAACACATGCTGGAAGCGGGAATGACCATGAAGGGGTGAGAAGGTGGCACAGGCAGGGCAATGGGCAGGGAAGCAGCTGCTGGTGAGACTGTCTGTGTGGCTGGAGGCTGGTGGCACTGGCCATGGCAGCAGACCCTACCATCAGAGGTGACCCAGGGCAGGAGCTGATGAATTTGTGCTCCAGCTTCCCCAGCCGCTCAGCAGCCATTGCTTGATGTGCTTGGCCCGTGACCTAGCTGAAACATAGCTGGAAGGAAAACAAGCCCTGAAATCTTCTCTGAGGCTTTGCAGCAGGGCTGCAGCCCCTTGTGATGGCCTTCCTCTTTATTGTGCTCTTCAGCAAGGACTGGTACTTCCAAGCCTGGGGTCAGGCTCTCCTTTCTGCTGATGCACATCCTTCACTTGATTTGCACACCCTGCAACACCTTTTTTCAGCAGCATCGAGCCGGCCAGTGTGGGGTGACCCTCTCCAAATACACTCTCCCCAGCGACCCCAAAAATCTGACCCTGAGTAAAACATGGCAGAAGTCTTGTTTTACTTCTTTTTCTGCAATTATAGTGCTTAAGAGCAGATACTCCAGCAGTTTTTTACCTCTCAGGGACAGAGCTGCAGTCTGCCCAGCCACCTACCTTGTGCCCTCCTATGCTCAGAAAGGCAGCCTCAGCTTCTCCCATGTCTCTGTTTCAGCTCTTCCTGCAACAGAGCTGGCAGGGCCAGTGGTGCCCTCCCAGGAACTTGCCTTTTTATTTCCTTCGCTCAGATATGAAGCTCACCCCTAGAGAGTTTACCATACTCAAACATCCTTGCCATGGCAGAAGTGCCCTGGGGCTGCAAGGGCACAGTCCGGACCCTGGTATCACAGCAGGGCACAGCCTGGGAGGTAGCTGGGAGGTCACTGTGCTCCACGTCAGGTGGGAAGTTTGTTGGGTGGGGGGAAGCATTTGCTCCTCTGCCTCCAGCAACAGCGGTGACTCAGACACCACTTCTCCCTGCCCCTTGGTGCTTCTTGGTCTTTCAGAAAGTAATTAAAGGGCTGCAAAAGCAAACTCTTATCAATAGGAATATGTTCCTCATTTGGAAGATCTTTGGAAAATGAGTAGGGAAATTCCATAAATTAAAAAAGACTAAAAAAATCACATCCTTGGTCTCTCTGTGCACCACTCCCAGCACAATGGTTGTCAGCTCCTATATTAACAGTACATAGCATCTCCAAAAGCCCTTCATTACCCCATCTGAAACCTCAAAAGCCATGGAGGAAGTGTGATCCAAGCAGTTGCCAGGAAGCCCTCTCACTCTTTCGCTCTTCACACTTCCCCTTGCTCCACATCAGAAAAATCCAGCCTTGAGCGCAACCCAGACTCTTGCACAGAGGACGGAGGGGTGTTGCAAGTCGGTGCCACCTTCCCCAGCAGGTCCAGCAGCTATATGCTCTGGTCACACAAGGCAAACCCAAGGCCACAAAGACAGCTTTGGCTTGTTTGCAACAAGACAGGACACAGGTGTCTCTGGGATTCTTGGTTTGGCAGGTCCCACTGCCTCCCCCATGTCACCCTGTCGCAGAGTGCACCCAGCAGATCTGGCACAGCTGGGAGGATGGGCAGGGTATATTTCAGCAGGGTGTAGGCAGGGACCTGAATCCTGCTGCGATGCCAGGGTCCCATTTTGTCCTATTTTGCCAGAAACTTTGCAGTGCGCTGGCATTTGAGCCACATTTCACAGCGATCTTGCCACTCTGGGGGATGTCACTCCTCTGCTGCGAGGACATGCTCTCCTATCAACCCTGCAGAGTTTGTGGCAGATTTGAAGCTCTTGAAGTGTTTGCTAAAAGGACTGCTGCATGCTTCTACAGGCTGTTCTCTGCTCTCTTTTTTAGGTGTCTCACTGAGCTTTTACATCTTACCTGCCTGATACTATTTTTTGTCATCTAGACATGACTTCAGCTCTTTGAAGGGGGCTCTCTGTTTCAAATAACCTCTGGCCCTGGTCGTTAGCCCTGCTGGTTTCTCTCTACCTTTTGACACCAGGAGCCCTGAAAGGCTGGCTTAAATCTTTGCAAGCTTGCTGGACACTGTGTGACCATGCTGCTTCTTTTAGCTTCATTTTATCCAAGTTTCCTCATTTCATGCATTTCCCCTTTCTGAAGCTGAACAAGATACCACTGGACTTTTCAACCTGTGGTGATCACGCAGGGTCATGGAAATGAAGCATGTTGCAGCTGTCAGCAGTGGCAGCCCTTTCTTGATAATGTGCTCAGTCCAGTCCTGCTCAGAGCTCAGTTCCCCATCTTCCCTCCCTGGCCTTCTGGCATATGTGGAAGACCCACACACAGATGCCTTGCTTATCTCTGCCTGGTATTGCAAACCATCCATCAAGAAGCTTGAAGACCAACGGTAGTAATACTACACCGTGCCTCTTCCTTTTGTTTGGGATTGCTGTTCCCACAGCTGTATCATTGGTGCAAAGAGGTCTGCACCCCTCTTCTAAAGTGAGGACCCCATCCCTGGGGCCACACCTTGGAGAAAAGGCTCCCTCCTGCTCCTGGTCTCCTGCCTGCAGCTGGAAGTCGGTGCTGACACCCACACGTGCTAATCCCCTGCATGATGCTCTCCAGGAGCAGCACTTGGCTTGGCATCCCTCACCTAAATCTCCCCCATGCCGTCACCCACAGACTGTGCGTGGCTGCTGGTGTGTTGAGGCTGGCTCTTGCCCCATGAGCATGGCATCAAGGGGAAATAGGGGCTCTGGGTCGTGAAAGCTGCTGGTGGGCAATGCTGCCACTAAAGTTCATTCAGAGGTAACCTCGTGGGTTTCATTGTACAGATGGGGGCACTGGGGCAGAGAAGGAGTCAGCGAAGGGGCTGAGGAAGGAAGTTCGCACGGCAGACACCGATTTCAGTGTCAAGTCCCAGGACAGTGCTGCAACCACAGTGCTGTCCTTCCTCTGGCTGAAAGGGAACCAGGCTGCGCCCCAGCATCTTGTCCTGCCTCAGCACTCCTGGGCTACTGCCATGAGTGGGGTTGTGCCAACCAGGGACCTGGGAAGCAGCTCCTGTGACCCTGGGCTAGGACAGCCATCGTGCAGGGAGCTGGCCTGTCTCCAGGCTGTGCTGCAGCTGGGCTAGCCTGAAAGGTGGATGTTCAGCGGTTTTGAGCATGCATAAAGCTCTCAGAGGTTAATATGAGCTCATACACATTTTAAGGTCCCCAAAGCAGTGGTCACAAAGGTGTCAGAGTCACCTGCATGCCCATCCACAGCCTGGCAGCCCCTGCCTTGTACAGCACAGCTGCTGCATGGAGCCTTGCTGGATTTGGGGATGTGTCACTGCCTGCTGGACACTGGCAGGGTCAGCAGTGGATATGGCTGCGAGGAGGGGCATGGGAAGGAAAAGCATTGCCTCCTGTCCTCCAGTATGTGGGCCTTTCCTTTGCACACACACGTTCCTGCTTGCACCCCATGCTCCCTTGTGCAGCCATCTGCTCCTCTGCTGCCCTCAAGCTCAGTGCTGCCTGCAATCCTTGCAAGAGAAGGGTCAATCCCAGCAGAGCATGAACCCATTTTCTACCACACCGACACTTTCCCACTCGCTCAGCTTTTAGTGCCTTGAAAAGCTGCCATGTTAATGTGGTACCTTCTTTGTTCTCTGTCAGATGCCATGCAGTCATAATGACATGACAATCACACTCCTCTGCCAGACCTGACACTGGCTGCTACCAAGTCTGTTTGATGAGATGCCCTCTGCTTTCCTGGGAGTCTCGCTGGCTGGCATGACTTGCAGGTCTGTCCTCAGAAGCTCTTCATGACATCCTGTCGCAGCCATAGGATTCCCCCTCTGAAGACAGCTCTCTTGCTGTGGCTGCAGATCCCCCAGGGCCTTGTGCACACTCTGGGTCTGCCTGTTCTGACTCCATGTGCATCCCCATCCCACCTCTCCCTGCCTGTTCTGACTCCATGTGCATCCCCATCCCACCTCTCCCTGCCTGTCCTGTCCAAATGTGCGTTCCCATCTCAGCACTCCCAGTCTGTCCCCAAGGCAGCTTGGCAGTTTGCTGGTGCTTAGGTGCCTCCTCCCTTCCCAGTCTCTCACTGTAGCCCCTGAGAGCTGCCACCCTTGCTTCAGCCCTGGCAGGCATCCAGGGGCCATGGTCACAGCCTTTGCCCTGAAGATGAGCCAGGTCCTGACGATCTGGGCAGAGACGGTGCAAGGAGACCTGCCAGGACACACTAGAACTCGGCACCAGCAGGTCTCTGCCTCTCAGCTGGCACATGTCCCTCAGGTTGTCATGCACATCTGGACTCCCAATGCACCCTTCATCTGCCTCCAGCCACGCTGTCACCCCATGCCTTTTCCTCCCCCACTGCTGAGTCCAACAGTCCCCCACCACCATTCCAAAGCAGACCTCCATACCATGAAGATGGGCTCTTCTTTGCTTCCACCATGCCAAATGCTCTTCTCCCAAGGTCCATCCCCAGAGACCAGTACTTCTTTTCTAAGACCTACTTGGAGACCTGCAAGGAGCCCAGGAGAAACTTCTCTGAGCAGCGGCTGAGAATTACCTGCAGTGATCAGGAGTGGAGGACACGGCTGGTGCTCCAGGACCATGCAGAGGGGACACGAGATGGATAGGACTGACTGTGTCTCTTGCTGCTGGTCTCACTCTGCACCTCAGGACATGTGAGGTGAGCACCAGTGCTGGGGAGGGCCCTGTTGCTGGGGTGGCACTGGTGCTGGGGCTGGCAACTGCTCTGCCCCTGTGCCCATGGAGGGCAGGGGGACATGGGGCTGGCCCTGGCAGGTGGCTTGCCACCAGGGGGTTGAGAAGGGACTTTAGTTGGTGCAGTAATGAGGCCAGGGACCTGCACTGTTTGCAAGTGAAGGGTTGCTGCATTTGGGTTCAGGTAAGCGCCCAGGAGGGGTTATGCATACAGCTTGACCATCTTACCTGCTCCTGTCTCCTCTAGAGGTGTTCACAAGGCTGTGGGCCAGCACCCATCCCTCTCTCCATCGCCACTCACGCCCCACAGCACCCACCTTTCTGCTGCCGTGTCCCAGCTGAAGGGGTGCCAAAGGTTGCTCTCTGTACCAGGGGCTGGCTGAGCTGCCCTCCCCAGACTAGGGTCAGCTCCAGGACACAGCAGCACCCGGTAGCTCCTCTCCCTGCTCAGCCTGACCCTGGCGGTACTCATGCCCCGTGTCCCCATCAGGATCCTGCAGATGACCCTCTGGGACCAGGCCACCAGCAGAGCCACCCAGCCACAGCAGCAGCGCTGGCAGCCACTGCCCCATACACATTGCTGTGTGCCTTCCAGCCTTGTATGCTTCACAGGCTTCATGCCCCGTGGCCAGTTCCTGATAAAGACAGTCCATCCGATAGACACCAACCAGGACCTGCTTGGGTTTAGCCAGATGACCCCAAAGAAGACTTCAGCAGCTGCAAACCCCATAGCAGCAACCCCAAATCCAGCCTCTGACACCCTATCCGCTCTACTATGCCTTCCCTGCATACAAGGCTGCCCTGGCAGCAAGCACGCAAGGAGCCGCTTTGTGTCTGTGCCAGCAGTGGAGGCAGCTGGAAATCCCCCCGCCTGCCCTGGGGCTGACTCAGTCCTCTGTGGGGCTGATTGCCAGCACACAGTCCCCTTCCCCATTTTGGCCAGCCAGTGCAGATGGGGAGAACAGCCTGGCTCCATGCAATGTGTAAGCAACCCTGACTACAGCCCCCTTTGAGAGGTTAATTAAAGCAGCCCGTGTGCAAGCCCTGGCTGCTCTGTGCCTCTCCAAGCCAGGACAGAGGCTTATGCCGTTTTATTACTAGATTTTCTTTTCAACTGTTTTGACTCCCTCCACCACTGCAGACTGTTTGTCCACATCGAGGCAACAAACTCCAGTGTGGTGTCCTTGCAGCAAAGGCTGGAGCCTCAAGCACAGCTTTTCCCTTCTCCTGGGATCTACTGAGATGTAAAAGGAAGGGACAGGCTCATGGGGTTCATCCCTGCTGGACTTGGAGGTCCAATGCTTGTGCAAGTCTACGTTTAAAAGTCGCAGAGCCCTTCATTGGGGGTGACCCACAGCCGCTGAGCCTCATGGCCGTGTTGTCCCAGGCACTGGGTCCCATCCCCACAACCCATCCTTCACTGCCTCCTTCTCCTGGTGCTCAGGACTTCCTCCCGCTGCCCGTAGGTTACAAGTTCCCATTTGGCCGCACCTACAGACACCTTACTTACAACCCCCTGAGCACCCTGGAGGACCAGATGCCAGACTGAAATGGTCTGAAACCTGCTTGGGCCCCTGCCAGCATGCACAAGGAACAAAGACAAGGAATCCCAAAGAACACTGCCTCCCCAAGACATCCAATGATCTGACGATGCGATGTAGCCCCCCCAAGCCTGAACTGACAGATCTGACAGCTGGGGGCAAGCTCTCTCTCTGAGGTCTGGTGTTGGCTGTGATGGAGGCAGGACAAAGCCTGCAGTGCAGCTTCCCAGCACAGGTAACCCTCAGACTCTTCCCAGGGACAGGGTGAAATCACAAGGCTGCGCAGCCGGGACCTCAATCAGCACCTTTTTTATTAATATGCATCATAAATAAAGAAATAAATAAAGGCGATACACCTTGTTCTAACAGGGAAATACAAATTAAATATGGTGCAATGTCCGCTAAGCGATGTACAAGCAGGAGGTAACCTTGCAAGACCAGGGCCCCTTGCCACGGGGAAGCCAGCCCAGGCACGATGCTGCAAGCAGCGTCAACCCAGCCAAGGCACCAAATACTGGCATGGCCTTTCATTAACACTGTTCCCCACCTGAT
>NW_009599449.1:0-290 GCF_000690535.1 Cariama cristata | reverse complement strand
CCCAGCGGACGGCAGGAACATGGCAAGGAAGGGGTTGACTGGCATTGCCTCCACCAAGGTCCCCAGGATCCCCAGCAGCCCCTTGTGCTCATGTACAACACTTGTCCCTCCCACCCCATGGCACTGCTCAGCAAGACCAGAAATCCTATGCCAAGGGGAGCACCACACCTCCCTCCCCAGCTCCCCAGCTCCCTCTGGGAGCATCCCCCTATCTACCTGCCGGGAGCTCTGCCCCCAACTCCAAAGAGCATCCCTAGCCCAGTCAGGGACCCTGCCCTCACCCCCCCCCC
>NW_009599448.1:355-627 GCF_000690535.1 Cariama cristata | reverse complement strand
CCAGCCTGTCCTCCCACCTCGCTGAGCTCCTTATCTGACAGCAAACGAGTATGTAAATACCTATCGCTGCCTGTGTTTAACACACTCAAACGTTATTGATTTGTTGGGCTGCTCGAATATTTTCTTCCTGTCCAGATCTGGTTTCAAAATTGCTCATTCAGACGGTTCGCCCCGATGCTACAATACAATAATTGTTAAAAAATGAAGCATTTCAAATGGACCCGTTGATTTGCATATAAATTAAAATTACTATGCCTCGCGTATTCCAGTGT
>NW_009599448.1:0-272 GCF_000690535.1 Cariama cristata | reverse complement strand
ATTAAACCGTCCGGAGGACGTCGGTCGTTAAGGAAGATTGTTAAATCGGGGCACATTAGGGGTAAGGATGACAGTGCGGAGCGGAGCGGAGCTACCTCTGTTAACACACAGTAATCTAAGCTTCACGGAGTGATTCCCACATTTATTTTCCTTTGCTTTGATCCCTTGCCCCTCTCCTATTCATTTTTCTTCTTTTAATTTTTTTTTATTTATTCTTTTTTAATTAAGGAAAAAAAAAAAAGAGGAAGCTCCAGGATGTGCCGGTTTGCTCC
>NW_009599447.1:0-6141 GCF_000690535.1 Cariama cristata | reverse complement strand
GGCACGGGGTTGGAAATGTGCAAAATATTGGAAATGTGCAAAAGATTCTTCTCTGATTAGAAGAAAGTCCACCTGTACTCAACAACATCTTGGTCCACCTGGAACTAGAGAGACTTGCCGGTCTCCTCAGCGTACAGCCGGGAAGAGAGATTTGTGCTCCCAGACTTGCTTTTCAGAAATGGCGTAACCCAACGGCCCGTGTCAGGAATTCAGCTAAAAATGTCCTGATGAAGACCTAAGGCTAATTTGCATGTAAACTGTTAACTCCAAGCAAGTTTATACCAAGACACAGCAAAGTACTGAGCAGCTGTACCAAAACAGCGATACGCTATTAATCCATTAGGACAGTTCCGACCTAGGACTTTCTGCAGGACCAGTCCTGGGAGATGCAGACCCGCGCTGGCTGGCTCTGACGGCGCTCAGCAGGGACTAGTCCTGACCGTGGTTTGCTTGCTTTTTACATACCTGCACAAACCGTTCTGCGTGACTTACATCACCTTCGCCAGTTCCCTGACTTTTTCAAGACTAGCTGGACCTACTCTCATGTGAAGGACTATTCCTGGACCTTGAAACCTGTTTATTTACCTATGCTGTAGTTCCTTTACCCAAGTAGCAACTGCTACATTTTCCAGTGAAGCTTATTCGTAAAGAAAAACAGAAAATTGTCCAGACTGGTGTTTAAGCACACTAACGCCTTTCTGCCTCCCCAGTCTTCCATGTATGGAAGGGACTTCTTCCCACCCTGTACAGAAGGGACTGTACAACGGAAACTCATGCAGACACTCTTTAGAAGAGGACATTATATTTAATTAGACCTTTCTGTAGGTGGGGAACTCCGTCTAGGATGACTCTGTAAGAGCTTCCCCTACACAACTAACTGTATTTCAGCAATAGCTCTACTGTAAGATCTGGGTTCACTTCCCAGAGCTGGGTCACCGATACCTGCCCTGGGACGACATCCAGCCCTGCAGCTCCTTTCCTTCTTCTGCCCTGGTTTCCATACACACGGATTGGAAAGGAGCACGCATGCACTTTAGTAAGGTCCTTCAATCCGGACAGTTTGGAACTGGCTGGAAGATTTCCTGCAGACAAAACTTTTGCCTTTACAGGACTGGGCACGCCTGGACTTGTGCCTTCTTGTAGACATTGGTCTTGATGTGGTAATACAGAAAAAAAAACCCACTTCTTTTTTCTGAGCCAACAGTATGTTTACCTACAAATTTAAAAAGAAACGAATTAAAAAGAGCTTTTTGGTCACTTAGGTTTCTCATTTAAAAGAACAAAATCCTTCCTGTCTTCTGTGTCATCTCATGTGCTCCACTTCTGCCACCCAATTTTCTTTAAAATGCTGTGATTCTAGTAATACCAGCACAAACAACAGAATGCAGTCTTTTCATTCAATCTTGTTGTACATTATAAGCTAAACAATTTGTTCCCCCAAATTAAAACAAAAATATCAAAACAACCCCTCTAGAACGTAAGTGCTGTGTTGCATGTTTTAACCATACTAGCAGCATATAGTAGAAAGCTGACTGCACGTTCCTTCTTTGCACATGTCCTTCATGCACGCTGTGTAATAGAAAAACATTTTAGCTTTGTTCACTCCTTAAAGCTTTTCACGGAAATAACTCGTAAAACTTCACAACAAAATTTGACATTTTGTAAAATATATGGAGTATCACCAAATATGTTTCTGGCCCTGCAAAATCTAGTCAAGCAAAAGAAACAAAATGCTCCTCATCAAACAAATATACAGGTTTATTAGAGCATGTTTCCATGTTTTGAATGTGCAATGGTTTCACAATTTCTTGTTTCCTTTTGTTTTCATTAGTGTGCCCTCGTGATAACCCAAAGCAGCTGTTAAAAAAAAAAATACATCTCCACAGATGAACAATTGAAAAATATGGGCTGCATGTTCCAATTTACGATTCTGTGAAAAAACAAAACTCAGCATTTACAAAAAACGCCTGGAATCCAAATACTGCTAAATAGAGTTGTCCATTTAATTACAGAAACTGTAGAACACTCACAGAGTACATTTATGCTGACAAGCCCCAAGTGTAAGCCTAGATTTTGTAACAGATATGGAGGAAACTGAAAATCATAATTTTGAGTCTGTTTACTTTTTTTTATATAATGGTCATCACCCAGGTTAGTTTTATTATCAACATTATTCTACAGTTGTTTTCTCATCGTCTTCTCTGTTTGAATACAAAGTATAATAGAAAAATAATTCAATTCCGCAAACATGAAAATTCTGTTAGTACAGCTAATTGCTTTTTAATACGTATTTTATGTACAAAGAAAGTAGCAACACAAATAGAAAACTAGGCAAAGGACAGTGTTCCTAACGTGAAACATTTGCCATTTCAGTAACTGTGAATTACCTACTTCTTGTGAAATATATGCAGTACATATAATGTGCACAAACACACACACACACACCCCAACGCCACTGCATGCAGTTTTTTGGACTAAAATGTAACTTCAGGTTTGCAAACCTTCACCCAGAACTGGTGAGAGCTGTAGTCACATCTGTGCACTAAAGGTGGCCAGAACGACCGTCTGGTAAATACAAGCCCTTCCACCGTGCTGTCCTTCAGGTTCTAGTGTTTCGAACGATGGCAGTACATTAGACTAGACTGCTCTCCTGAAGAGCAGAAAATAACAAGAAATGCGCAGAGAAGAGCTAAGATTTTTTTTAGCGACAAGAAAATCTAGATTTTTTTGTCTTTTTTTGAGCTATAATCTTCCCTATTCTTTACCCGGAATAGTCAGTGATATGTCTGGGAGCTTCTGGAGCAGACAACAGGTTGAACATGACCTTACCCTGCATCTAGCTCTACTGATTTCTGCTGCCATTATTGCGACAGGCATGGGGCCGGCACCATCCTCAGTGAAAGCCACAGCTGCAACCCCAATTTTTCCTCTCCTCAAGCAATCTTGTTGGTCTGGTTTTAGTGGGAAAGAGAGAAACCTGGTGCTGAGGTTCCTCCTTGCAACCAGAAGCGTGCCCGTTACCCAGCCGCCCACGTGTCCCACCGCCCCAACGCATCGGTGCCAGGGGAACGCCTGGATTTGGGGACCCAGAGAGCTCAGGCAAATGGAGCAGACGGGTAGCCGTACTTCTCAAAAAGATCCTCAGGACTTTAAAACCACAGCAGAACTTACTCAGAGCTTCAAAACCCACTCTCCGGGTAAAAGACAGACTCCACGGAAAGACAGAACAGGATTATTTACAAGCTGCAGGAGCTACATTTGACTTGGCATGCACTGTAGTGAAAACAAGCACACCCTGAATGCTTTATAATTAGTACATGTGTTGTGATGACTTTTTAATTGCAGTTGACTGCCAATTTCGAAGACCGTATTGTCACGACCTGCCAAAAAAAAAACACCCAAACCAACAACAGTGACAATTTTTATATGTTCCCAGAAGACTTGTAAGTTCGATTTTCAGGTCCGTGTCTTGCAATATCTCGATTCTTCAGCTCTTACCAAACAGCCACATTCTCCCAAATTTACGGGGCTGTTTGGTTGACAACCAAATGTGGCTTGATCCTACCTGTCCTAGTGAAGAAAAAAGAAAAGATGCAATTTTTACCCATAAAACAAATGGTTCCGGTAGTCACGGTGAGTTTCTTGGTGTATCTGTTTGTAACAGTGCTGAGCTAGTCAGAGCTTAGCATACTTATTTATTAATAGATTTTTAAAATTAGTTTAAAAAAATCAAGGTAGGTGTAACAGCACAAAAAAAAAAATGTGCTGTATAACTTCCATCAACAGGAAGGGACGAGGAAGTGTCACCCTAAAACCGAACCCCCCCGATACACATACAGCCCTGAGGGATTTACCTTCGCAAGGGCTGTTACACGTCATTAACTGAGAATTGCTAGACCTTTGCAAGATAAAGCAGTATGATCAATTAAATTCCCACAAACTCAGAGCCCGTCTAACCATGTTCCTTATCTGGACAGCCAGGACTTTCTCCCAACTCTTTTCTTTCTGTGTTTAAGACTAAATTGTGATCATGCTCCTATCATCTTCTTTCCCGGTGACTTCATCGGAGAACCATGAGAAGTTTTGGCCATTAACACTAGAGAGCGGCGTTACCCCAACACACGCCAACTCCACTATTTTTACTGCTTTCAACAACAAGCGAGCGATGCACTTAATATTTTAGCAACAAAGAAAAATTTAAAATAATAAATTCTATTTAGAAAAATATTTGCTTTATTGTTGTCACGCCTTCCTGATCAGTTCCCCAAGTCCTAAATCTCTTTCAGAAAATAATTTACACGCTGCAAAAGAGCTTATTGAGCAACGCGGCACATTTTGTCTTATGGCCATCGTCATCATTCCTTGTTAGCGTGCCTGGTGCCTTCGACCAGCAAAAAGTGCTCTGCCGTCACCTTCCCGAGGGCCGGTCGGGGCTGCAAGCCCTGCCTGCCTCAGGTGGGAATGGGGATGAAGCTGGTCGATTTGGAGTGGGGCGACTCTCTCCAGGCGTTCAGGCTGTGGATCGGGCTTCTGTTGTTGGTAAAAGAAGTCTGTCGCCTGCTGTTGCTGTTTGAATCTTCTTTACTCAGCGTTTGCTTTATTTTTTGGCAGCAAGGGAAACTCTGTATGCAGTCTTGCAGGAGGTGCCCGCTGAAGAACATGTAGATCCAGGGGTTACAGCAGCTGTTCAGGCTGGCCAACAGAGCCGTGACGGTAGTCGCAGTGTTTTCCGAATCTGGGGAGGGGGGAAGAAAGCTGTTTAATCGTCAAAAGAGCATTTGCACCATTCCGTCAATCTCTTCATTAACTCTTGGATTTATTTTCCTGAATAAATCTAGTTCTAAAACTTGAGCAGCAGCATTTGAAATGAACAATGAGGCCGTAATCAGGGAAGTTCTTGTTCATGTAAGGCAGCTGTTGAAGTCAAGGGGAATTTGTCTGAACAGACTTCAGAAGGCTGTGATCGAAGAAGTTAGGGGGCAATCCATCCAAAATAATGCTTTAGTCCTGTTCCCACTGATGTTTACCCATGTATTGATAAGCTCATGCTTTAAAGACTGAACGTTTTTTATTCAGCCTTTTGTTTTAAAAAATCGGTTACCCTGGGAGGCAATGGCAAAATTCCCACGGATTTCCCACTCCTTTCAATAATACTGACTTTTGCTGGATACATTTGCCTGCTGAAAAGTGCTGAATGCTCAAGTAACTACTGGCTTGTGAAACAAATCTGGATTTCAGAGGTTGAACAAATTTTACTTAAGGGAAAAACAGAAGTTAGCACTATGCCATAAACCAGTTATGGTCTTCTGCCTTCAATAACTAGTTGTATTATCAAATACTCTAAATATATATTTAGTCTAATCAATTATTAGTGATCTTTCTTTGTAAATATCAAATCTCTGAAGAAGTGTAACAGCTGTGTTACACTGTTCCATAGATTTAAAGGATCTCTTCAAACAAACCGACCAAATACCCGTCTGTTCAATTAGGTTTGCGTTTCTTTTGAAGTTAAAAAAAGATCTCTTTGTCTACTGCAAGCCTTTATTTCTCTGTAGAGACCTGCATTTTAGGCTTGACTTTAGTCCTATATTAGGGGCAATCAGTGCCCTCACTACAGAAAGTGATAATTTGGAAATTTAAAAAAAAAAATCATGAAATTCTGAATTCTGACATTTTGATCTGCTGCATTCTCATTACGAGGAAACAGGGTCTACGTTACTATGGTGCCTGCCATTCCCTATGTCATAACTTTTAAACTCACCAGTTCTTTTCAGCCAGATTTAACAGCGGGACAGCTTATCTCCAAAGTACCAAACTCCCACTGTTTCACGAGAACGGGTGGCTGCTGGAAGGAGCTGCTGGGAGGTGACAGCCCGACTGAGAGGCCGGGCTCAGGTGTGCTCAACCCGGCCAGCAGACAGCAGGGAGGGCACATGCAAGGCACTTAGGGGACAGAAGGCTCAGCGAGTTCCCCGCTCACGTAACTACTCCTGACATACATGTGCGTACGGTTAATAACAGCACAAAACGGTTTTATTCATCGGCAGCTTCAAAGGGAAGAAAACGTTTCTGGTTCAAGTTGTTTCCATTCCCACCGGCTCCTTTTGCTCTGGATGAGAACGCAGGGGCTGCTGCTCCTCT
>NW_009599446.1:0-3793 GCF_000690535.1 Cariama cristata | reverse complement strand
TGTGAAGAGTCCGTGAATTCCACGTCATGTTATAGTCCACATCCTGTCTTAATTGAAAATAAGGTAATTTAAATGTGGTTGATGAAGAGTATAGATTCCCACACAGGCAATTACATCCATGTAATCTGGAAGAAAAATCCTTTCTAGCAAAATGACACAAAGTTACTAACAGATTTTAATTAAGTAAAACAGTTATTTAAAACATTTTGGTACACTAAAAGTTAAACAGGTTAGTAAGCTTACAGGGAAGACCACAGAGCATAGGAAAATGCTGTTGTAATTACATTAGTGATGTTCTATGTGAAGTCAGATTAAGTAATAAACCTACGTGAAGTATGCAAATCTTACCTGTATGTCTGTCATGGACTTCTGTGACCTACAGTCATTTGCAAAGACAGTTCTGACTGATCAATATGCCTCCTCCCATTCCTAACTCTGCTGTACAAGACAGCAATAGGATACTAGACACACAAACAGCAAAAAAATTTGTCACCTTTCCATACCTAGACAGTATACTTATTTTGCATAAAATATCCTTCCTGGAGTAGCCAAAAGTGGATATTATCTATCTTGTATTAAAAAGCTTTCCTAAAACATATGCTGAGCTTTTACATGTAGATATACTCAAAAACACCAGCTAAAGGAATAAACAAGAGAGAAGAGCAGATGACAGGTAACTACAGTTAAATGTGTTCAAACAAAAATGCTTTACGCAACAGATGAAAGATAACGTAGTTCAACAAACATCCTAGGAGAATGCACTGGTAAACACATTTGTAATATTCTGAAAATGTTACATATTCAGTATTTACAAATATTCTCTGCATCTTTTTTAGAAAGAATCCTACTCATTCACTTAAGGTAAGGAACATATAATCTATTGAACACTAGAATTAAATAAAACAGGTTAGCTAAATCTGATCAAAACAAATTCATCTACATAGCTGAGTACTTTGCTACTGACTAAGAGTTTCAGAACTCCCTTTGAAAGTACTGCTTTCAGAAAGCTAAGTAACCAAAATCCAAACTAATTCTACAGCATAGACTGGTGTGTAATGTCTCCTCTTCTACATTCTCCCTATGCCAAAGAGGAGACATTAAAATTAAGTGGTTTACCTAAGGTCACAGGGAGGGACAGATGTTCTAGTCACTGTTTATCTGTGATCATCAGCCTAGCTTTTAACTACTTTCTTACTAGTCTGCTTTTATTTAATCAACTGTTTAGCTTAAACACATCCATTTTTCTTCATTGAACTATTTCAGCTGTGGCCCACAAACCCCTAGAACCCTAATGACAACATCTAGGAGGCTACGCTCACAAAAACAAGCTCAGCAGCAGCAGGTTTGATTTCACTGCATTGGTTCTGCAGCAGCATTCAGGAAGTACTAAAATGCCTGCATAGCAAAAAAAAAAAAAAAATCCAATTAAGGATTGCCAGAAAGTATATGGCAATTAGATAAAAGTTATTTTTTTACCTTTTAATAGACCAGGAAAATATAGAAGTCTCAAAACACTTCTGAAAGAACGTTAAAGGCTCAGAAGCAAAGCAAACAATATGTTATAATTCTTACACTTTTGCTACTCTTCCAGGGTATATTAGTTGCTCCATGGGAACACACCATCCCATTTTCGCTGCTAAATAACCCTCAGGTATCATGGTCATTTTAAGATCATCTACCACAGTCCGTTGCTGAAAAGCCTTGTCCCACTCTTCCCCTGAGCACTGTGTCAGCTCTTTTGCTCATACAACTGTGGGTGGGGTATGCTGGATTGACTGAAAACTCTTGCAACTAGCTCTCAGTTGACTCAGTGAGCTTAAACTGTGAAGCAGCACCCCAAACTCCTTTACAACTTTGTTCTTCCTGTGGTGTATTTGTGCGCTTAGCTGCTTCTTACTTTTGTGTGTGCCATTCCAAAATAACCAGTTAAAAGTAAAAAGAAAAACCTAAGGAACAAGAAGTAGCTGTATGTTTTGTTTACAACAGACTGAAAAAGAAAAAAATTTAGCTGGTAAGACTTAAGAAAAGTTAGAGATAGATACTTAATAGAGCTGATGAGTAAGTACCCTGTTCTTTAGAAAGCTGGTTTTTGTAATTGCAAGATAGCAGAACAGTAACCACTGCCACTTCCCTATTCCTCGCATTTGATCTATTGTCATCTCAAAGTCGTAACTAAACTAAATTAATGTTAAACACCAGGAGACTTCCTAATATTTTATTAAAGCACAATTTTAAGAAAAGTAATGATGTTACAAATACATGTAACTTTGATACTTCTATTTACAGAACAACTTAGCATAGTCACTACTGAAGCATAAATAATCCTATTTTCATAAGACACATTTTGCAGATGCAGTTGGGACACTAAGTTTTCATACACTGCATCAACTTTAAAATGTATTTAATCTAGTTATGAGACTATTAAAAAGCGAAGTTATACCACAGGAAGTAAATTCAGTCTTGTGTTAACAAGTAAATAAGTAATGTAAATACATAAGTAAACTGGATGAGGAAACACTCTTATGTAGGTTTAGTGAAATTTTTTGTGGGTGGTTTTGGTTTTTAGGGAAGAACAACTTCAAAAAGATTATGAAGACAGGGCCTGTAAGTCTTCCAAACAAACAAGCTGAATCTCCTAACTAACTCTGAATATCTTTATCTTGATCACACAGAAAACAAACCTACAGAAAACGCAATATATCACTGTATCAGAATTGGTATTCTAGATTTACATTTTATAAGCAAATACATCTATTTGATTCAAAAGTACAGTAGCAAGACAAAAAGATTCATTTCATTAGCTGAAAGACATTCTCAGCTGATGAACTAGTCTGCTGTTTGCCAGGTAATTTCTCTATTTCAGGCTAGCACAATAAAATACCACTTCTTTCCACTGTAAATACTGTTTTCACTTGTTCAAACTTCTCCATTCAAAAGAAATTGACAGAAGGATGTCAAGGTCAGTAGAAGACATCTCCTAAAATACAGTAAACAAAGAAACCTCTATTTAATCTTTTCCCTCTAAAAGGCAAACTGCATTACTCCCATCTTTGAGTTTAACATCCCAAGGCAGCTTAGGATAAAATGCATCTGCTAAACATTAACTAGTGTTCAGAAAAAGTATGAGTCTACAGTGCAGATCAGTTGTCTACCCATAACCCAGGTAGTAACACTTAATATGCTTAACAGTGTGCTTCACTTATGGTCATGCTTAAGAACATGCAAAATAAAGGACAATTTTGCCCTATATGTATTTATAACTATAGATGTACTTACAAAAGATCTTACATACACAATGCAGTAAGAAAAAGATCTTCAATTATATTTCAACTCCTTTTACACATAGCACATCACTTTTACACCCATTAAGGGTCTGTCAGTAAAGTCAACAGGGAAGCTGGAAACTAAGGTCTGTAAAAGTTTCACAGCACCTAAAACATCACTCTTAAAAACTTAAAACCACTATATTCAGACTGTGTTTGTAAATAACTTCTTTTAAAAAAGCACCGGCAGCTCAGTTTGCCTCTAACCTGCGTTCCAAGCCAGTACAAATGCACTCCAGCAACCTGCTTCTACAGAACAGGAAAACGAACTTAGACTCGTTCCTACAAACACAGCTCTATGCTCGGTCGGACTAACCACCCCCGGCAGCACCGAAATCAGCGATTAGTCAGGAAACCACACAAATCGCGAGCAACACTTCTTCAGGAGAGTGCAGTCGGAAGTCTCACAGCGACAGGCTTTGCCACCCAGGAGAGCAGCTAGAGGAAACCGAGGGGCCCTTCCTCCGCCA
>NW_009599445.1:302-644 GCF_000690535.1 Cariama cristata | reverse complement strand
TCCCCGCCACCGAGGAATCCCTCGCGGAGAGGCCGCATCTCCTCAGGGCTTTAGCGGCCTCGTAGTACCACCGCAGCCGTGGTACTGCTGAGCGTGCTCCTGCCCACGGGTCTGTGCTTCCCCCAGATGAGAGCAGCTACTGCACTTTACTCGTCTTTAATGTGTTTTTCAGTTGATGTAAATAATATCTGATTGAATTTATTGCTGATTAGCGTTGAGCATCAGTTTACACAACAAGAAATTATGTTTCATGCAGTTCATTAGCATGACTAGTGTTTGGTTTATGAGCATATCACTAATGGTAATGACCAGAGTTGATTGATTTCTAATGTGAATATAATT
>NW_009599445.1:0-270 GCF_000690535.1 Cariama cristata | reverse complement strand
CACATTTTTAATTGTTGGGTTTTTAGGGAGTGCATGTCAGGGTGAGGGGGTGGAATGGGAGAAACAAACCAACTTGCTTCTGCACAAACGATGTGAATGTGAAGATTAATAACTCCACCAGCAGACAGTGAGTTTGGTCTAAAAGAAGAGAAAGTCAAATGCAGTTAACTCTGGGAATAGCTAATGTACGCTCCACATTGCAAAACATAATTTCCCCTCTTCTACCCCCCAGGTACAGCTCGAAGCCCAATAAGTTCGCTTGGAAGAGGC
>NW_009599444.1:0-13182 GCF_000690535.1 Cariama cristata | reverse complement strand
AAGATGCAGCTGCCGGCAGGCGTAGCGATAAGTAATCCCATCGCCAGGACAGCTAGAGCGGTGCAGGACCCGGTGGGACATCAGGGCTCGGCTCAGCTCCTACCCCCGGCCACATCCTGCAGGCAGGAGTTAACGTCCAGGATTCAGCCATCGCCTTCTGAAACATCCACGTAAAGGTGTTACATGTCAGAATTCATAAACTGTACCTAAAATGTCAAGCACCACCTAGCAGATCTGAGTTACCAGGTGTCTAGATATAACATATGGCAAATACTAGGAATTCACTTTAGATCCTGAGCATAAGAAACCATTAGTTATGTCCTGATACAGCATAGCATGCACACAGGAGAGGAGAGCTAGCACTGGAGTCATGACATGGCCAAAAAAACCCTGGAAATTAAGCATCACTTTAACAGGACAGAACATGCAGCTCAAGTAACATTCATTACAGCAAGCTATAGTTTGGATATAGGACATCTAGTGAAACAGTCATGTTGGCCAGTCAAACCAGAGCCTCTTTTGGATAAAAGAGCTTATTGCCTTTCTAAGGAAGCATCTCAGGCTTATATTTGCACATGCAAGACAGACTGTCCATGAGGTCTGACCACAGATGTCAGTTCCTTGGAGGACTTACTCCCAGCAGTCAAAACCTGGGATGCTCCGCAGGGGCTGGGGACTACGGGGCTCTGCTCTTGCAAATAACTATTGTCAGCAGCCCCTCCACAACGGCAGCTCTAAAAGCTTTTGATGCAGATAAAGAAACTCTCCGGTGATACGTTACTGAGAATTAGTCAATATTTATTGCTCAACCTCTATTTTCTGAGCCGCATATTTCAGAGCCAAATGCCAGAGACAAGGCAGTCAATGCAAGTCGGGAAAGCCTATACACATTATAATAGACTGGAGTCTCAGCTACTTAAGTAGGCAGCACTCTGCCAGTTTACACCAAGCTCCAGTTCTGACAGGCATTTGCAAATGCAACAGAAAAGGCGAAAGGCAGAGCTAGATCTCAGAGCAATGACCAGCACCTTCAAGAAGATGGATATGTATCTTAATAAGACCTTAACAATTCAGCCTCAGAAAGCTGCTGTTTGAAATAGAAGTCAGCAGAATATCTAAGCACAGATGTGCAATAAGAAGAAAACCTTAATTCTCACTTTATCATGAAAAACAGAAGGGACAAGAGTATTTGTGAGATGGGGGACGTGAGGAGCTGTGAGTCAGTAAGCGCTGTGGACTAGCTTAAATTGTAGCTACGTGTGGTGGTGTGCTCTGGGCTGGCCAGGGAGGCCATGAAGGGAAAGCGTGGAGGCTTCCCTCCTCTGGCTCTAGGGCAGGATCAGTAACTATATCAGAGACAGCTTGTAATTCTGATAACTGGGAATCAGAAAAATTGTAAGAAGGGCAAATAACAGGGCAAAAGGAGCTGCAGTGAGCTTTGGCAAATATGCAACAGGGTGGAAGTACTGAATGCCCCAGGTGCCACGCAGAGCAGCATCTGAAGACCCAAACCCACCATCTCAGGTGGGTTTAACCAGGGAGGGTGAAGGAGGTCATATCCTCGGCTTTCTGCCAGCTCTCCCTGAGGGACTCCCACCCTTGTGGCAGGGACTGCAGAAGGAATCACCCATCCTTGCCATCCGCAGCCTGGCACTAAAGCACCCAAGGAACGGGTTTGAGCACTGTCCTGCTACCCTCCGATGGACAGGATAATCTCAGGCAGAGGAGAAGGATACACAGCTCTTGCCAGTAACAGCTCAAGATGCCACAGGGGTTCAAAGATCCCCTCAAAATGAAAGGTAGATCAGGCACAGGAAAGGATGGGTGGAAGGAAGCAGAGTGTTGGCAGAAAGTGATACCAAGTGGAACAGAAACTCAGTTCCTCACAGTCCAGGGCTGAGAGGCAGCGAGGGGGCAAGGGAGATGAGTTGAGAGAGCTAGTAATCCTGGAAGGGGGAGGATGTGTGGCCCCTATGTTTTCATAACCGCTAAAGGGAAGAGTGCAAGAGATTAGAGTTACACATTACTAAAATCAAAATTAAGATGCCCCATAGTAAGAAAGCAGTCCTGATTATTCTCAGAGTATCCTTTATAATACAGAGTGTTATATAGCAGAGCGGGACATTAAACTGAGGCCCTCCCCACAGGTAAAGGACCTGTAGTGGAACATGGGAGTTAAACACGCTGGAGGTGGGGAGGGGGAGAGTGCTGCCCAGAACCTCACAGCCGGTGCTGCCAGGCAGCCACCACCGAGCCTTGCCCGCAGCCTCAAACTTCACATCTCTGCGCTGCAGAACGCGACTCGTGCTGGTCTCCTCCAGGCTACCATTGCCTTCCTCTGCCGTACCTCCAACATGCTTCTCTTCCACTTTTTTGTGTTCACTACTGTCACACATTTAGGGAGGGAACAGTTTTCCTTCACTTATTATTCCTTCTTTTTGTTTATAGACACAATGAAGTTATAAAAAGGAGGTAGTGAGAGCAGCTCTGTTGCAGTCTGAGAGCCAAAGTGAGCTGGGCTGTGAGGATGAAGCTCCAATGTACCAAAAGCAATGAACAGGCTGAACTACAGCCTTCAGCAAATATACCAGTCTGCCATAGACTGTCCACATGCTGGCCAACTACTTCATCTTATCTTATTGCCTTTGATACTAATGGTAGCCCCGTGCCACCTGCGCCTGCTGCAGCCCGGACTGCCGCACACCCCTACCCCAGCAGACAGGACCATGTGCTCCAGTCCTATGACCACCTCCTTTTTCAATCAATTCAATCATAATCTGGTTCTCACTTTTATCTTCACTGTCAGATCCTAATGAAACAAAACTATACCAATGTCTTTAAACACACATTCAGCCTGATGTTAAGTGTGTCTCTTTAGCTCTGCTTGGAGACCCTGGCAGGAAGACTGATAACGCACAGAAGAATGTCCTTTTCCCTCCCAAGCGCAGATTTTAAACTCATCTTGTCCTAATCATGGGAGTAACAGTAGGGCTGGTGTTAGAAGCCCCATTAAGGGAAACTGCTGCTGCTGAACACTTAGCGACTGGCTATTAGCGTGACAAAAATCAGACACAACAATCTGCATTAATTAGTATCCCTCTTGTTAGCCCTAGATACTTGCATTTCTAAATAAATACAGGTTTTATTCATCTGAGTTGCATTCCCATATATAAAGCTGGACTTAAGCTCTGTGTCAAAGGAAGGAGCACCCTGTGAGCTGATGTTTTCAGAGCAGGAGTGGCAGAGGGGAGTGCTGGCACCAGCTCTGCCCTCTGTGCCGTGTCCAGCCAGCACCATTTCATTTGATCCAATCTCTTTGCCCTTCCCGCAACCCTCGGGTTAAAACAACATTGACTAATTCATGATGCAAATGTCAACTGAAACACTTCTATTTCCAGCAGAAGGAAGTGCCCCTTGATTCAACCCTGAGGAGCCCGGCGCAGGATTTCTCTGCCTGTCTGCCCAGCAGCTCTGCCTGTCCCCCTTGCTGCGGCAGAGATGGCACTCAGATGCCCAGAGTCACCCTGCATGCATTAGACGAAATTTTTGTACCATTAAAGCAAAAGGGGAGCTCAGTAGGAGAAAGAAGGAAAGAGAGAAATAGGGAAGAAGGAGAAGGGAAGGTCACTGACGAAGATAAGAACACCACCAGCGCTGGCTGAAGGTGCTCAGGAGCTGCAGGTAGGAGGCTTGGTGTCCTGCCGGGTGGGCCTTCCTCTGGAGCACTATATGCCTCCTCCTCCTCCTGCCTCTTCCAAGGACTTAGCAGACTGCCCTACATTTCATCCCCTACGTTAAGTGATTTACTATCCAACTACTTCTTCTCCCCTGGCCTTCTACAGGAGATGTTGCCACCCTTGGACCTTCACCTTACCCCTTTGTTCTCTGCCTCCAGAGAGATACATCGCAGATGTATACTGGGACTCTTGTGCCAACTGTGAAGCTCTGTCATGTAAAGCTGCATGTGATACCATGTCAGGCTGCTTCCACGTCACACAGGGGCTATGAGACACGCCGGCCAGCCCAGGAACGCTGGGCGGCAGCCGGGCTCCAGGGCTTTGCGTGGCTCCGGGGCTGCTCTTTGCTCAGTGCCAGCCTTGTGCTCAGGGTGAGGGTGGGTTATTCTCCCCACCCTCAGCAGAGGGGCTGGGGAAAGTGATGAAAATATTGCAGCAGTGGCAAAAGGCGAGAAGCTGAGAATAACTGCCCACCCCTTTCCCTGTGCTGGTGGGCTCCCATGTAAATCTCTGCTCTTCACATATGGTCAGCACCAAAGGAGCTCAAGATTATCCCTACTAACAAGCTCTTCAGGCCACTCCCCAAAAACCTGAACTCACCTTTGCCTCTCTCACTCGCGCTATTTTTCCCTGTATTTTCACATGAAGCTAGAAAGTAGCAACGGCAAGATGTACTAAGCTGTTGAACAAGGCAAAGTGGAGTGAAAACAGGCCAAAATGGAGAGGAGCCCAATAAGCTAGCAGGGAGGAAGGACGAGAAACGAGCCACCAGATTGAAAAGCGGCGAGCGGATCCAAGCATGAACCCCGCAGTGAGAAAAGCTGGCCCCAGCACCGTGCTGAAGGAACAAGGTGTGACGTGCCAGGAAAAAGGGATGCGGTAATGAAGGCTAAGGACATGCTGACTGACAGTCACCGGCACCGCCAAACACCCACATGTGAAAAATTGTCCTCACTGTCCTCTCTACTGGTTTGCAACTTGACAAGCTGATGAGCCCAGCTGGCACTGCGGAGGTGCTGGGAAGAACTGGGGGTGATGGGTAGGTGCAGAGAGAGCACAAAGAAGCTGAGGTGCCCCTGCAGTCTGAGGAGCAGATGTTTGGCAGGAGGGCAGGAGCCTTCAAGGACACCCCCTGTGCAGGACAGTGCTGTCAGGATCCCTCTCTCTGCTGAAAGGGGCCCTCTGCGTCCTTCTTGGCAATTCTGCAATAGCGCTTATACTGTCATCCCTAAAACCTGGTACCTTACTCCAGAAACAGATCATTATTTCCAGCATGCCAAGCTCAGCATTTTTCACTGTGCCCAGAAAACAAGTCTCTCCGTGGCCTATTCCATCCCTGACCATCCTGCAGGAATCTTTGGATAAGAAATACCGCACTGTGGCTGATTGAGTTTTTCCCTTTCTGATTTCAATGACGCAATTAGGAAAGCACAAATGACATGGCTTTTTCATAAAGCACGCTCCTTCCCTCTTTGCTGGCACATCTGGAGCAGTCCTCCACATTACGTTTGTGTCAGAGATTTATTTCATTTGTGTTGAAAGAAGGGGTTGTCAGAAATCTGGAAATGGAAACTGTGCCAGGGTCCTACCTTAATCCTTAAAACTACACAGCTGCATCAGACTCCCTCAGCACAGATTGCTTAAAAACGTGGTGGTATGCAATGACTTCCCACCAACAACCACCGGGAATTGGCAGATAATATGTCAGGAGATACGCTCAGCTTATAAAGCATGTTTCTTCCAGAAGATCCCCAAAGCCCAGTACAAAAAACAGCCAAAATGATTAATTCTTGTGATATTTGCTTAAGAGACATGTGCCTTCTCAGCTGTGGTGTGGGTGACAATCCTGAATAGAAATGCACATGCCAGCTCTGAAGGAAGTGAAATAAATGGCAATTGATTCTCTATAAATGGTGAAACACGTAATTCTGTCACCAGCCCCCATGGCTCTTATCACAATATTAAACTTCACTGGACCATTACCAAGAACAATCCTACAGCTGATTCAGAAAGCACAATAACTCCTTCACGAGCTTCTAATTTCTTCCAACCTTAACAATTAAGACTGGGATTCCTCAGGGGAATATAATGGTGCTAAGCTCCCATTTGCCACAGAAACATTCTTATGTATTACCAAAGAGTGATGGTTACAAACTAGGTCTGAACGTGGCAGACGTGGGAAGTAGAGTAAGTTGTTCGTAAAAGCCGTGCAGCACCTACAGCCAGAAGGAGTCAGTGAATTCACATGCCCAGCAGTAACACTTAGGAAAGTATCCTCCTTGGAAAAAATCACACTTACTTCAACAGATTGTTTTCCCTCAGCGGAAGGCAGTATACTGTGGACAGAGTGTTACACTGCAGGAGACCTCAATACACAAGACCTTCTCTTCTCCTGGCTTTCTCTTGAACAGTGCCCTTAACAGAAAAGCATTAGGAAACACTAGGCATATTGCTGTGGAAATCATCAGATACTCTCTTGTTCGATCCCTTAAGAACAGAGGAAAGGAACAGAAATGAACTGTATTTCTCAATCCAGCTTCAGAAAGCATGCAATTGAACAAAGTGCTGCCCTGCCCCACACTGGATTCCTGCTCCAGTACATAAAATAACGTGCGAGACTTGTTCAGCATCCAAAATTGAAGCCATCGAGTTCTACAGATGTTGGAAGTTCATTTATAATCACCCAGAAATGACAAGGAAAGAGCTGCAGGCAGCAATAAAGTATCCCAGCATACATTATCACTTCAGAACCAAGGAAAAATAAAAATAATGATTCATTAAAAAAAAAACAAACATAGAGAAATAGGGCTAGGAAGGACCTTAAAAGGTCACCAAGGCCATTCTCCTTGTCCAGAGCAGAATCACGTCTCCCTACAGCAGATATGCTCTTCACTGGCATCCAGTGCAGGGGCCCCACAGCTTTCCAGAGCAGCTCTTCCCAGCTCTTTACTTACTATATCTTATTATAAACAGGACCCATTTTTCTTCTTGCAACAGTCTTCTATATATTTGAGGATTTACATATTGCATGTTCCCCTCTTTCCCCCTTAGGATTCCCCAGGCTAAGCTACCCCTGTTTTTCCAGGCCTCTCTGGCAGGTCGTGTTTTGGAGATCATTGTCCTTGTTCTCCTCCAGACTATTTCCAAACTGCAGCCTACAAATACAGACATCACGCTACACCTCAGGCCCTCCTTGCTTGATTTTGTGTATCTTTGAGACTGGAACGTGGTTTATACCTCTGAATTTGTCTGCTTTTCTGCAACACACTGGGACATATCCTTAAAAGGTCTCCATAATGAAGAAGCAAATCTTCCTGTTGCAAACATAGAGGCTACTCCAGAGGATGTTCCTGAACAGTTATCTAGCTAAGGCAGTCCAAATTTCTTTGTAGGAGCGGACTCATCCCACTCATCCTTTCCCAGCAGATGTGCAGGTGATTACAGCCCTCCATGACCATCATGCTCTGTACTTTAGATGACATTTCTAGTTGCTGACAGGCAACCTGGTCCACCTGATTTTCCTGATATGGCAGCCTGCAGAAACACGTACAGCCATAGCACTCCTTCTTCCCCCTTTTGTCATCACTGATAGAGCCAGCAACCCCTTTGAAAGCAGTGGAGGGGATCCCACCCTTTGTTTCTTCTTCAGTGTAATAGTCACAAGTTGCACAGAGGTTAAGGTGTGTGGTGTTTCCTTCCAAACCTATGACCTTCGGTCCTTACTTTATGTTCAGGCAACAACCTAGTCAATCTTCCCAATTAAGGAACAGGTACAACCACCAAACCAGTGACTGTTTTCTCTTTGCAGAGCAACGTTTCCTCTCTCATTAGTGATGCTGCTGCAAACCAACTTCCTAGCTTTTGCCTTTGGAGGCCTCTACATCCACGCTATCTGGGTCTTTGGCATGATGGGCCTGTCTCCATCTGACCTTTCCTTGCCTAGTTTTGCAGTCTGCTTCTACAGTACGACTCTTCACACCAAAGGATGCTGTTCTCCTCGCCCTCAACAGGAGAAAAATGTGGAGTTCAGCCCTTGGTAACCCAGCCCAGGATGCAGGCTGAAGCATGGCATGTTTGTGGTGACTGTGTGGGCCTGGCCCTCATGGCTGCAGGTCAAGAAAGGTCTCAGCTCCAGCAGCACCATGTTTCATCATTCCTGCCTCACAGACTGTGACCCAGCCCCACCTGTCAGCCCTGTGAAACTTCTCCTTTGTTGCCCCCTATTCACTCACAGGTGCTGGGGCTGAGGATTCACAGACCCTCTCCCAGTCCAGCTGCATCCTGCTCTCTTATTAGGTTGCAAAAAGAGGGCAGAGATGCTACCTCTCATTAAACTGATGCAGCTGGAGAAGCAGCAGCAGATGGCTCTGGCTGGAGAGATTATATGGCTGTGCTGGGATTCCCTATAAACTCATCTCAGCCAGATCAGTTTTCTCATGATCTGGAACGACTAAATGGGGAAGAATCTTAAAGCAGGTGAAAAGGAGGAGGATCATCAGAGCTACAACAACCCCCTTTCTTCTGTTTCTGAACAAGGGTGTAACTTGTCTTGCAACAACAGAAATTGGGCTAACTGCACCAATTCTAGAGATCAGCTCTTTTCACTACAAGATTGTCTTATCAGAAAGAGAGCTGAGATTCACCTAGGTGAGATAGTCTTTCCTTTAAGTAGGCATCTGCATATGGGTAAGACAAGCCCAACGTTTCAGAGAGACATTTTTTTCCTTAGCATGCACACCATCAGTTTTGATAGCTGTTAGTATGTGTGTTACGCATTAAAAACACTGAGACTCAAAAGGAGGCAGGTAAAAGTTTTAATCTGTGTTATTTTATCTATTTTTCTTATCTGGTTGAACACATATCATCTATTTTCAATATCTCTGAAAACATAATGAGGTTGGCTATTCCTGTATTGAACATTATGAAAGAGATGGTAGCTATGTCCTGCTGTTTCTTTACAGTCAGTTCTTCAGACAGCTCATGTTTTGACCTACTTGAGGCCACCAAATTTCTCCAATCTCAAAAGGACTGGGTTAAGATCAAGGTTATACCTCCCTAGCCCAAATGTGGTCAAGTGTCAAGCTTACCAAAACACAGCCATTTGCAAACTGTGTTTATCAGTTGATGCTTTAAAATCATTGCCAAAGAAACAGGAATAAATGACTCAAATTTGTGTCTCAGTGTCATCTCAACAGTGAAAGAAGCATTCCTACATATTTAAATCAAGAGACTTCTGTCAAGTCTCCACATTTTTTGATGTCTCCAGAAACTTTTTGGGGCTTTTTTTGTTGGTGGGTTGGTTTTCTTTTTTTTTGACTTGAACATACCACTGAAAATATTTTGTAATGGTCATCTGCACTTCTCCACAGTACCCAACATTGCTGTTTCGGTACCTCCGCTGCAGGACCTGGGACCTGAGAAGTGCTGAGCTCTCAGAGGGAGGGTTTGCTGGGAAATCGGGGTGGGATAGGAAAGTGAAGAGAGTTTGTAGAGATGTCGCTGATGGGTAACTTATATAAAGCTACATACGCATGTGGGGTCAGCATGCTTAGATTAGGAAATCTCCCCCAAAATTCATGACTTAGATGCATGCTCCTGCTGTCCCCCTGGAGGAGCAAATGATAGAGGGAATTTTAGGAAAGCTAATTCATCTAATACGCTAAATTGTTGCAGGTAGAGGATCAAACTGAATAATAATCAAGCTAAGATATCTGCTTATCACAGTAGCTTCCTCTTTCCTTTCCCAGTACTTTTAGAGGCTGCCAGTGCTTCTTGTTTTATAGCAGACTGGGCAGTGCAGAGTGAAGGCCATTTCCTAGTTTCTGAAACGTCTCAAGTCCTTTTTGGAACTCAGAAGCAACTCTTTCCTATTCTCAACTGAAATTATGAGGACCATTCCCATAATTCGTCCCAAGTCTAGGTGAGTTTTTACTCAGCCTGAGCACTGATCAACTGTTGGCACAACCCAAAGCCAGAGAAGACCCCTGTGACCCTTTCAGCTGCTATTGCATGACTACATTTGACCCATGAATGAACAAGTAATGGACCGGATCTCCACCCAGGTCACACCCAGGAAAATGTTTTCTTCGTGTTAGATATGGGTTTGTGATACAGAGGAGCTATATTGGCAGAGAGACCAACCCGTGTCCAAGCAGATTTGGAAAGTCAAACATACAGGAGCCAAGTCTCTGTTCTCACATTAAAATCAATCAATTAGATTTCTTAATCACCTCATTGCAACATTCTGTTTGTGCTGCTGAGATGGGCTGGTCAACAGATTTTGTTTTCCCTCCAATATATACTGGCACTAGGAAAACAGGCTGCAACATCCTACCTCTTGTGGGAGCTGCCAGGGCCTCTTCCTTCGTGAAGACAGATAGATGCAAAATCAGGGCAGAGAGCAGAGCAAAGAGAACAGGCAGTCACAGAATTCCCATCCTCTTGTCCAAGCTATCTACCTCCCAAATTGCTGAGGCCTGAAATAAAATGAACTTATGCAGCCCTGTAAGAAGTGAGGGACACTTAGAAATACAGGAGAGCTGCTGTCATGGAGCAACAAGCCGTGCTAAATTACAAGAAACATCCAGGAAAACAAAGCTGACTGGCAAGGTCCAAGGGGACAGTTCCACTTTATACTCAGTATGGTTATTAATCAAAAGCACTTTCAAAAGCACATGTTAACCTTTCATCAAGAAATGAGGAATCCCCACATAACTGCTGTCCTCCATGAATCGAAGCATCTTGTGAAAATGCCTTTCTGGGAGTCACTGAGCCTGCAGCCCCCCTCTCTCACCGGCTTTGCACCGTGAAAGCACCTTCAGCAAGTGCCAGCAGGAGCCAGGGCCTCACCCCAGCAGAGGCTGAGCACTGCCACACTGCCACCGAGACTTCAAATTCTTACTCCACAGAATGCCTTTGGCACGGGCTTTTACCGCTGTGTAAGGCATTATTGTGTGAATTATCACTGCAAGCACCAATTTAAAAAAAGTGAAATAAATCAGATTGCAAAATGGTGCCTATGGAAGAAAAAGGAGAGGTTTTCTTTCTTAGGTGGTGTTTCCCTGAGTAGAGCTCATATTCCAAAACCATTTGGAAGAAATGAGCTTTGGAGCCTGACCCTGCAAGGTCCTGAACAGCATCACATCTCCTCAAAGCTGAGCAATAAACCATAGCATTAGTATATGGCACTCTGATCAAAAAGTATTCCTCTGTCCCTAGACACCTTCAACCTCACGGTATATCCTCTCATGGTCAGGAACTTCAGTCTTCACATCACTGTTTTTCAGCATGGCACCTCTGTAATGAAACAGGTTGCAGCTGTACCCAAGTGTTTGGCTCAGCTTCGCACAGCGGGAGATGCTGGAAGCAGGGGGTTAACATGCCGGAGTAACCACAGCCCTTCAACTTCCCCTTGCAGCCAAAGGCAGAACCTGCCAAGTGCTGCGTTCCAATAAAACGCAACTCACACAATCTGTAAGTGTAATAAAATAGCTGTTAACAATTCTGTAACTCTCTCTCTTTAAGCTTGTAAAAGCCTGCAGGTCAGCTGGAAGTCAAACTGCATTTCTTTGGGAAGAGGGCAGGCCCGTCCCGGGTGAGTGGTTCCTGTCCTTTTACCTCCTCCTCTGGGGTTTCTGAAGGGCAAGCGCTGTGCCTGGAGGGGGTTTCTGTCTTACTCCCACGACAGGAGAGCAAACAGAGCAGAAGGGTGGTGATCAGAGAGGAGCAGGTACCAAAGGACTTTGCCGTTTCAGAGCTGCTCAGATCTGCCTTTCATCAGCGGTGACACTGCGTGAACATCTTCTCAGTTTGGTGGTCTGTGAGAAAAAAGCTGATGGTTTCCTTTCTCTGGGCTTGATGCTGGAGACTCTCAAGACCGTGGAGTGAAAAGAGAAGCAAGTTCAAACCCCGTCCCTCCAGGTAGGAGCAAGTCTGAAAATCACCCAGTGACCTCCAGGCTCCCTGGGGTTTGAGGCTGGGTACGCAAACCTGGGTGCAGTGCTCCTGCAGTCTCCTCTCTCGTATGTCAAGACGTAAGACCAGGGATCAAAGCGGCTCTGTCACGTATGAAAGTGGGGAAGCAGGATGGATGTGGAGAGGGAGAGCGAGGGTAGGGGAAGCGGAAAAAATTCATCACCATTCTCTCGTCACAAGACACTCCATTTGTAGTTTGGCAAACCAAGTAAATTTATTTGTCATCTCCGGGCCTCAAAAGCCTCCTCATTTAATCACCAAGATTTGGAGGGACAGAATGTGTCAACACTTAGAGTAAAAACAACCGACATGAAAACAATATTTTCCCCAGTAATTTCCCAATTGTTCCCCAAGTATATCAAATTTTTGAGAAAGAAAAAGCATCCAGACGGACCAGACAGAGGGCCGAGGAACATGGCCGGAGCAGCCCTGGTGAAATCAGCGGTCGTGGCAAAATGGTGTAATCCACTCCAGTCATATAACAGTAGTAAGAATAAAGCCTGCATGGCTGGATCCTTTTATTGTTTTTGCAAATGCTATGTTATTATATTTCTGTTATATTTTACATTAAAACTCTGTTTATTTCAGCTAAGAAAGGAGGGAATCAAGGGGGGGGGGGGGGAAGAGGTGCGCTAACCTGCAAAACTAATTCAAACACAAGCTTTAAGATCAAGCACCTTTTCCATGATGATATAGGAGTACCCAAAGCCCTGCTCCTTCCTAACAGGCTTTTGGTTGCCATTATTTTACAATAGCTGAGGGCAGGGTCTCCAGGGACAGATTTGGATGAGCACTGTGAGGAGGAAAGTTGAGGCTGGACACCACCGGCAGGCCAAGCATTGCCCTTCCCTCCAGGTGCTGCAAGCCCTTGTGCACAGAGGAAATTCTAAGGTATAGACATACCCGCAATACTCACACACACAAAGTACTGACTTCTAATTTTATTTTTAAGAAGCACCCCTTAGAAGTCCTATTCACCAAAACATCTTTTGCAGAAAAGGTACAATGACAGCTCAGATAATGGTAAGAAGCACAAGCAGCACAAAAAAAAATCATGAAAGACATTTAGTTTTTCACTCAGCCATGTGTCTTCAGTTCAGCTTTAATCAGGAAAAAGTCTGGGTTCCCTGGGGGTTTGGTTAGAAGAAACCAGCTGCAGGACTGGAAGAAGATGGAGCTTTTCCAGAGGGAGCCAGTGGGGTTTGTGCCTGGTGAAGAACTACCGAAGTTCAAACAACCGGCCTCAAAATGAGCCTCTGCGTGCTCTCTTCTGGGAAATACTACGGAAATATGATGAAGGTGTGGGTCGTGAAGAGAAGGGGAATCCGCACATTAGCCCAGAAAACAACCCCCATGGTGTCCCAAACAAGCTCCAGCACCCTTTACCCTTTGTAGGCTAGCTGTCCAGGGGATACCCACCCCAGAGAGGATACCCACCCCAGAGAGGATGATGCTCTCAGCTTTGAGAGGG
>NW_009599443.1:0-16320 GCF_000690535.1 Cariama cristata | reverse complement strand
CCAACCATAATGATTCGATGATTCTATGACTACGAAAGTGATCATCCCTTTGTACTCCTCGCTGGTGAGGCCACACCTTGAGTACTGTGTTCGGTTTTCGGCCCTTCACTACAAGAAGGACATTGAGCTGCTGGAGCTGGTCCAGAGAAGAGCAACAAAGCTGGTGAAGGGCCTGGAGAAAAAGTCTTATGAGGAGTGGCTGAGGGAGTTGGGGTTGTTTAGTCTGGAGAGAAGGAGGCTGAGGGGAGACCTGATCGCCCTCTACAACTACCTGGAAGGAGGTTGTAGCGAGGTGGAGGTTAGTCTCTTCTCCCCGGTAATTTACGAAAGGACAAGAGGAAACAGTCTCAAGTTGTGCCAGGGGAGGTTCAGGTTGGGTATTAGGAAGAACTTCTTCACTGTAAGAGTCGTTAGGCATTGCAACTGGCTCCTCGGGGAGGTGGTGGAGTCACCATCCCTGGAGGTGTTCAAAAAACATTTAGATGTGGCGCTTCAAGACATGGTTTAGTGGCTTTAGTGGGCATGGTGGCATTGGGTATACAGTTGGACTTGATGATCTTTGAGGTCTCTTCCAACCATAATGATTTGATGATTCTATGATTCTACTTAATGCATTTAATGAATCTCGTGTAGTATTTCAGCTATTATGTGATATTTGTTTATTTTTGACGGAATGTGAGTCTTTTTCAGTAGTTTCCTTTACCAACAGTCAGTGATAGATCAAAACTAATCAACTGGTGTTTCTCCCTACACTTTCTAGGTGGTTGCAAAGATTCTTCTGGTATTTTCTTGTTTGTTTGGTAGGTTTTTTGTATTACAAATTGTCCATAAGAAAATTATATATGACAAAGAAGTGCCCATAGAAGGAGAAGGCATGCAACACTGCAAGGACTTTTTGAGCATTTGTAACACTTACGTTTTTTTCTTGTAGAATCTGTCACAGCATTTTTATATACACATTACCTAAATAATATTTATCACAATGTGCACTACGTGGAAAAAAGAGAAAGGAAGATAAGTTTGGAAACTTCGTGTAAGAAATATATGCACAAACATTCAGTATTCATGTAAGAATATTTGCTCCTTGAAGCTTTTGTATTATAGTTAATGAATATATCTCAATATCCTATATTTGCAGAGGCAAACATACTTCGGCACTAATAGTTCGAATAATCAGCTTTGTGTCATGCTTAAAAATCTACATTAATGTAGAGTGTAGATTTTTCTAAAATGTAATCAGAACACGTGTCTAAAATTCTCATCTGGAATTTTAAGAGTGGAATTCTGGTCCAGCTGTAGAGCTGAGAGCAAAACTTCAGCTCACCCCAAGGCAGAATTTAATTGTAAAGGCCAAAGTCACGCGCTCAGCAGGCTTTTTAAATACTCTTAGGCACGACTGCATGAACACTGCTGACCGGTTGTTCACATGCTTGAAGTTGGACATTTTAATTATTTGAAGGCTGTGATGTTTTTTAGAAGGACAGAAAGAAACATAATGGAGGGTTAATGTTTTAAATGTATTTCGGTGTCAACTGCTATTATGTGTCTAATAGTAATCAGTGATATTAAGTACAATGATACAGGTTGCAACTTTTTCTATTTTTTTTTTTTTAGTGTATGTAAAATTTTTCTTCATTAAAATACACTGAATTGTATAATAATTTCCCCCCCCCAACTTAACCATAGTCACATATTTGTGAGATACCATTCCTGCGGTCAGACAAAGAAGAGAAACAGGTCCTTTGGCAAGACTCACTTTAAAGCTAGTTTTGCCACATTACTCCCATTTCTTACCTTTTCTTAAGTGAGCACCAGTCTAAGCATCAAATGTTGGTGAATTAAGCTAAAAGTTCTTGTTACAATTTGTCTTTACTGTTTTATTCAGAAAAAAAATATTATCTGATTTATGCTAAGAAATTTTAAGCAATGTGGAAGTGCACAAGGCAGTGAAATAGAATCAGTGAATTTGAGTGATGCTGTATAAAACTGTTCCATTTCATTTGTTCAGTTGTTCCTTTTCAACCTAATTAATCAACCTCTGATTAATAGGGGGCACATGAGATGCAGGATTCTTCAGTATGCTTCTTCAGTGCTTTCTTTACATGTTAATCGATGCATGAAAGGAACTTTGTCCGAGTGACTTGGCGGTTTTGCAGTCCCAGAGTATTAGCACCCTGAATTATCCAATTAAAAACACACTTGGTTTTTCGATGTTGAGTTTGGAACAAGGAGCGTTTTGAGAAGATGAGGAGGCTTTGCTATTGAGATAACTGCCAAAGGGGAGCTGTTCCCTTATTAATGAGCCGTCAAAAAGGAGGTGAACTGCCTATGTCAGCATTGCATCTGAAATGAACTTACTTTGTTCTACTCGAAGTCTGGAAGAGCCAAACAGTAATTTAGTTCATAGTTATCTTGCATTAGGTCAAAAGCTTCCATTTGAAAAATTTTCTTCAGGTTTTTTAAGATCTTACTGGAATGCTATCTTTGTGGTGAAATGTGTTGCAATCTTGAAAATCCTCAGCTTTTTTTTTCATTTCTGTGCACATAGTAGCTTCAGTGCTGTGAATACAATTCATTGACCCAGAAAGCCTTTGACTGCAGCTACTGGGCACTTGAAGCAAACTGTCTGGCTCCACTGGTCAAAGCTGTGCCCCATCAAAGATGAGAGAGAAAAGCCTGACAGTATGGTGTTCATGCAAAGATAAAGGATAAAAGATAACACTGTGTTTCTTTTTGTGTTAAACTCTTCTTTCCTGCCTCTTCTTTTCCACAGCTGTTTTTACTCATGTGTTTGGCTTAGGCTATTAGCCTAATAAAAACAAGCACTCTGATTTAAGGGACTACTTGATGCATGTGAATATTTTGTTGACAGTAAACACGGGTGCTTTTAAAGCCAGACTGATAGGTATCTGTGCTTAATAACTTACTAGATTTTTTAAATGACTACATAGCAACAAAATAGTAGTATTAAGCATAACAGAAAAGCATATCTACTGTCTTTTTGCTTGTGGAAATTAATCCTGCCATATCACTATTAGAAACCTGAGCTCCTCTTTCTTGGAAACCCCATCTCTCAGACATCTGGAGTTATATTTTTCTGATTATTATATTGTATCTTAATTATGAACTGCTAACTGCTTGATTCTACTGCTACAAGTACTCTGTGGAAAAGCATACTCCACTAATTTCAACTGAACTAAGCACAGATTTGTGGAGTGCACTTCCACTTTGTACTTAGATTTCAGCTTCTCATTGTCTACTTACTTTATTTAGAATCATAGAATCATAATGGTTGGAAGAGACCTCAAAGATCATCAAGTCCAACCATATACCCGATGTCACCATGCCCGCTACACCCACTAAACCGTGTCTTGAAGCACCACATCTAAACGTTTTTTGAAGACTTCCAGGGATGGTGAGTCCACCACCTTCCCGAGGAGCCCGTTGCAATGCCTGACGACTCTAACAGTGAAGAAGTTCTTCCTAATGTCCAGCCTGAACCTCCCCTGGCGCAACTTGAGACCGTTTCCTCTTGTCCTATCGCTAGTTATGGGGAGAAGAGACCAACCCCCACCTCGCTACAACCTCCTTTCAGGTAGCTGTAGAGGGCTATAAGGTCTTATTTTTTTAATCATGAATTAAGTACACACAATTGTTAAAAATATAAATAAAAGTGATAATGTAGCAGAAAATTTACACTGCCATACCACAGCTTCAGCGCTTGGCTGCATGGTAGTGAAGCTTTTGGGGTTCTTATACTTGTCTATCTTTTCTCTGTGCAGCTTCTTTGAGATTGCAATAAACTCATTTTAAAAGGAAAGTTGAGATATTCATAAATATAGAGGCTGAAGGCCATCGCTTCGTGTTGCCACTGTCATTCCAGGGAAGGTCACTTCTCTGCGACTGTTGTCAGTGGAATTGCTTCCTGTCCTGTCTTAATGAAAATAAACTGGATTCATTTAAACATTAGTTTAACTTATGTAGCCTGACTACAGGAACCAGAACTCTCTGGCAGTGATGAGCACATTGAAGTGGTATTGCTGTCATGTCAGCCGGAAGAGCTACCCCCTAAAGGGAATCTATGTTCCAACCCTAAGCTGGCAGTTAGCTTTGGCAGTCACCAAATACTTGACATAAAAAGCACAAGAAGTGGATACATTTAATTATACTGTTTTACAAGATGAAAGTGTTTAGCAGATACTGATTTTCCTTTTGCTAGAGAGTGTATAAACATTAAAAGTTTGTGCTTCCTAAAAGCTGGTAGTATTGTAGCTGCTAATTTCTTCAGGTTAGAGCAGATGAAGTGAAGATTTTGAGATTCTCTTAAAACTCATTTGACATATAAGTACTTTTGTGGACTGTAGCATTGAATAATTTTTGTGGAGAGACATTACATGTAACTTGACGTCTCTCATTTTGAAACAGGTTCTAGGAAAGTTGGCCTTTTGGGGCTAGCTAGCTAAGCATTTTAAATGTAGAAGCAACTGTAGTCTTCTTCCTTAGCCAGGAACTGTGAGACAACTTGAAAAATAAACACGGAAAGTTAGCATTAACAAGGAGAACACTTGGTAAGTTAAGTCTCTACCTGCAATGAAGCCAGCTTTCTGTGAGGAGTAGGTAGGCAGGCATATGGTTCTTTTTGCCATAGGTATAGGTTAGTATGTATTTGTTAATATTACAAAGGCAGTTAAGTATCTCCTTGCTTACTTCTCAGATAATTTATTTACAATCTCTATGTAATTTAATCATTAACAACTGTCAGCTTGGATGTAGTCCAATACATTGCTTATGATAAAAAATATTGCTAGGAATTATGCAATCTCTGTATTTGACAATTAATTTGAATGGTAATTCTGATCATGAATGTCTGTGGTTTCTGATATATGGATGTAAAATATGCTTCAAGAGCTTGTCTGTATGGGGGAAATCCCTTAGTTAACTCCTGCTGTTTGTGTGTGTCTGTATTTATTTTGCACTGGTTTAATCTAGTTCCATAGTATTTCAGTTGGAATAAGGGTATTATTCATATGTATGTACATATACATGTGTATATAATTATATAAAAGTTAAATTAGAACAGCTCTTAGTTTTTAGATTCTGTTTGATTCAATAGGCAGGCTTCAATATATGATACACTGTCCTAAATTGGGAATTATTTCTTCATTGAAGAGGTCTGGTCAAAATTACCAATATCCATTTTTTATTAACTATTTGAATTTATAGTGTGGCATTTATAAGAAATATAAAAATATTTTTGCATTTTATGTTACTCCTCTTCTGCTTTGTTTAGAGTAGCATATATTGCTTTTATCTCTAAACAGCAAAAACCTTGCAGCAAGTTTTGAATGTGGTTTATAAAATTACAATTATGGAAAAGGTAGATCTCAAAGGTAGTATTTTATGTTACTGCATTTCTCTGTTCTGTTGCTGACAATGTGTACATCCTTCTCAAGTACATTTTATTTCTACATTTTAGGTCTTACCGGCAGCCTGACTCAGTAAAAATCTATGCTGCTTCAGTACAGAGCTGTCATTATTCTGGCAGATGGTACTCTGATCAGGTGGTTCACTTTTAGGAAATGGCTTTGCAAATTGAGTTTTCATAAATGTTTTCATAGTTGCCATCAATTCTAAGAGAAATTAAAGAACCTGAGTTAATTTTAATAAAAGCAGTTAGAAAAAGGCTGTTTATGTTTAACAGTGGTATTATAAAGGCTCTAGAGATTCAATACAGAAGTTATATAATGAAATAACTTTTTAATTTAAAAGTAATAAAGCATTTAAAGAAATAACAAAAAGAAATTATAAGCGATATCTTCATGAACCGCTTGGTTACTAGTCTTCCTAAGTATGATATTCTTGCTATTTTTTTAAACTTGAAATGTAACTTAATTAACCAAAACACTGACAGAAATCAGTGTTTGTTATCATCTCTACTGTAACAGCTGGTTTATCCTCTTGATGTGTAAACTACACATTTGCAACATAAAGAGCAAAAGCTGAGTAGATTGACCTCTGTGGGTGAATGAAGAGGATGATTAATCTTAAAATATTCTTAGAACTTCCTAACATAATTAATTTCTATTTTTGATACATAGTTCATCACTGTGACCCCAGTAATCTTGGAGTATTAAATGAAGGTTGTATTTTTATGCTCTTTTGAGAAGAGTTGGTGGAATCAAATGCCTTTCCCATCAGGACAGATATGCAAGTTTGGGATATTATTTTCTACCTAGGATTTCTTTCTCAAAGACTTATAAAATGGTTAGCTACAAACAGAATAAAAATCTGATTTTAGTAGTAAAATCTCTACTTTTTTTTTCCTTTTTTTCCCCCTTTTTTATTAGGAAGTATTAAAAAGTAGCACCTTTGCTCCATTAAGACCTGTCAGTTTTTTCCTCTGACTTTCTGAAAATATTCGTGATAATGATAAGCTATTGTAAAGATAATACTCGTTGTTCTTCCAGCATTATGGATAGTTCTGAGTTGGTTTTACAATAGAGAGAAAAGAAGAGTGAAAAAGATGAGGGTCAGACACACCACAGCTTTATTTTTTATTTTTCTTTCTGTAATGTTAGTGTGAAAGAGACAGTAAGAGCACCAGGGCTGCAATTGTTTAGCTTTTTGTTTTAAGATTCTTACGAGTCAAATTGAGAAGTGCCGATTAAACTCTTAGGAAAGATTTTGATTGTGTTTCAGAGGGTTTTGATTTTATTTTCATGGTAACTCTTGTTTAATGGAAATATAGTGAAAATTTTTTCTTAGGATGAAATGAATGTAAATGCCTGTGCTCTTACTATGCAGACGGGCAAATGGTTTTGCAACAGTAATGGCTCTTTTTGAAATTTTGCATATTTACAGACCTGACAGTCTAAGCAATTGTAGATGGCAGAAGATACTTTATTAGCCAACAATATAAACAGGGATGCATATACCTTCCATTTCTCATAAACCAGGGAACATTGGACAGACATGCTATGCGAGGTTTTTCTTTTTTGATTGATTTTCTTACTATGTCTTGTAAATGTAACTTGACTTATATAACTTTTTTTTGGTTAGCACAGATTCAGTATTTGGCTGAAAGCCATAGGTGTGCATTCCTTAGAATAAATCTGCTCTTCCTTGCATAATTTTTTTGGTTTTGCATTAAGCATATTAAAATTAATATTATTTTGTGAACCACAAGCTATTCTGTTATTGGCTAAACAGCCTAAGAAATGTGTTTCGATTATATCTATGTTCTTTGTAAAATTCCTTTATTTGCAATCTTGAAATCCTGCTCACAAAGATAAATTACTAATTGTAAATGGTGCACGAATTGCTTGGGAGGACACCATAAAAATTAAAAATAATAATGAAAACTCACTTAAAACTAAGCAATGAACGATATTTCATGCATCTCTTTTTTTGTCTGACATCGGTATGTATGTCATTGAAGCTAGTGGAAACGTACTTTATTTGAATCCAAAGTGGGTTAAGTCTTCCTGTTTTCTGTGCTGGTATATATAAGGAAGGTTAATTATACTTGCCAGTTGCAAAGCCATTCATTCCAGTCATTGTTTCCTGAACCATTTTGTCCTTAGATTTAAAACATGATGTATGTTGCCTCAACTTCACATCCCAGCCATGCCACATCCCCACACATGGGATAATTTTACTTCAGATGTTAGATTTAGGTGTCTTTGCATTTACCTTTCACATCACAATTCTTTCTTGCTTAGTTACTTTCCTTTTTGTTGCAGAGTTCATTTTTGTAAAATATGCTTGCTTACAAAATTACTAGAAAAGAATATCTCATTTACATCACTGTTGAATAAGGGATGCTAACATTATTGATGTTGCTGTAACTTCCATTGTATTGTTACTCCATAGAAGGACTGACTACATTTAGACTTTAGGAAGTGAATGTTGTAAAGTTTGACTATCGAGTTATTTAAAACTCATTGCCAAAATTTCTATGGTAATATTATATCACCTTTGTTTCACATGCATTCTGCTACACTTCAACATGATGATATTTAGGTAAGTACAGTATTAAAGAAAACACATGAACCTAGGAGACAGGTTTCAAAAGCTAAGAAACCGCACGTTACACAGAATTGGAGAAATAGTGCTGGCATTGTATTCTGACTTGGGTAATGCACTCTCCCTATAGGACGGTACCTTTAAACATTAGGGTCTTGTAAACTACGCTTTTTAACATTGAGCAGAAACAAATCGCACAGAAAAGCTTCCAGCAAGTATAGCATAAAATGGACACATTTTAGAGGTAATTTGCTGTCTGTGATACCCCTTCAGCTGAGCTTCGTCTTCTCACTCTATAATTAGAGTAGTCCAATTAATATGTGCCATTAATAAGACATCAACATACTTCAATTTGGAAAGGGAAACAGCTAATTTAAAATTAAACAAAGGATAAGACTTAATTAATGGACAACTAGAATATTCTTGTCAGAACTTGGTTCGTTGATTTTGAGGTAGTTGTTCTTCAGCTGTGATACGCATCTAGGTTATCTGAACTTCTCATTACATAAAACCAGACAGAGCAGTTTGATGTTGTATAAAAGGTGTCAGCATGTCTTTTGATATATTTTTGCCTGCTTCTTGAAGATGTTTCATATTAGTGGGGAACTTCTTTGTGGTTTCTTCTCCTTCCCCCTCCTCACCAATCTTAAATGCCATAAAATATTATTTATGTTATATCAGCAGTTCTCAGTTGAGACCTGCAGAGTATTTGTGTTGCTGTTACATTGCTTCCTTTCTTGTTTTTCATTTGTGAGCATCACTACGAGCAACATATCTTTTAGGAAGAATCCTGTAGGCTAAGGCGAGAAAACGTATGGCCAATAACTTTTAAAGTCAAAACAGGAAAAGACAGCTGGGAAGAGTAAGGATAAGGTACAAGCAAAGCCAACAGCAGATTAGAGTAGAAACTTCAGAGCCATAAAGCTTCCAATGGTATGACACAGCTGCTGCTAGGAAAGAAAAGCCTGCAAGAGAAATTGCAAAAATTTGATTTTATTGATAATGGTGTGTTACAAGTTTGCCAAGTCTTATAGCCCTGTAAGAGTCTTCAGTAGGTAGGAACTATGAGAAGCATTGTGTGGAGGGTGTTAGAGAGGAAACTTACAACACAGTCTGTTTTCAGAGGCAATGAAGGTGGTAACAAAGCTTAAGAACCATTTTTGTAATTTAAGAAAGATGGCTTTCAGTTCTTCTGCACTAGTTATTTCTACAGAAACAGAGAGTTTGGATAATTGTCTGCTTTATGGTCAGATTTCTCTGTATAGGCAAAGGACTCCAGCAGCTGTCACATTTTAGGCAGCAAATGCAGCCCTTCATGTCTGTTCTCTTTGCAGCTTTGAATGATGACTGTTTCTTGTGGGAAGGCAGTGGGAGCTTGTTCTTAAGACAGAGATAAAAGAATGAAATTGACAGTATCACACAGAGAGTACATCAGGTATTACTGAACACAAGTTTTTTGAGGCTTACTGATAAATAGCATAAACCTGTAACATTTAATACAGTACAAATTATCGTTAATATATTCACATTTGAGAAGTGTATACCTTCTCTAAAGAACATAATCTTTCAGGTGGGTTTTTTAAATGAAAGCTGTAAATTCTATTAGTAAGAAGAATTCTTACTTAGACTTTTAGAAGAAATCGGAAATAATGAACAGTAGTAACTATAAGAATTAATCTGCACCTTGGCTTTGGAAAACAAGTGTGAGAACTTACTGCATGTCTGTTACAAAGCAGTGTGATTAAGTACAGGAACAACTGTGTGCACGTGCACATGCTCTGCTTTCAGCTCGGTGGTGATCCAGTGGATAGAGTAGTAGCCCCACACTCAGGAGCTCTAGGTGTTGGTCTGTTAAGCACTTCTGTAGGAATAGAGAATGACAATTAGTCTTGTTACTGGCTTCTTCCATCAATAAATATCAGTTTATCCCTTCTTACCAACAATGTTCAATGAGAGAATACAGATATTGAATTAGCAAGATGTCTAGAAAGTAAATCTTTTGATTACTGTTAAAGCTTTAAAAAAGATTGTATTTTCCCTAAATAGGTTTCTAAGCAGTTTAACACACTTTGACAAGGGAGAATTGTTGCTTTTGAAAATGGAAAAGGGATAACTTTACCTAGCTGTTTCTGCTTTAAAATGGACATCTGCATGTGTAAAGCCTATTGTTAGCCCTGTGAACTCACCTGTATGCCTTTAAAGAAGTGCATTTGTGAACTCACCTGCTCTGTGTTAATTTAAAGGCATCCCTTCATTCAAGTCAACATGAACACGGTGTATCTTGCCAGCCTTTGCTATCTGCTGGGAAAAAACCTCCTTTCAAAAAATCAGATGCAAGGTTGTACTGCATCAGTTGTTACTTTAAGGATTTATCCATAGCCTTTCAGACTCCATGGCAGGGAAATACATGGAATACTGACCATTCCCAATATCGCCAAGAGAATCTTGTCCCTTTGCTTTTCTGTACAAGTCTGTCAACATTTGGTGGAAAGCAGAGAAGCATGATTCTTTCTATTTTTCAGTGTTATGTTTGTCAAATAAATAAAAATGTATCTGTAGGATTAGTCAGTTATTTTGTCTCATTTTGTACTGTTTTTGAATTGACATACTTGAAAGCTTTTGGAGGGAGATCATTTCATCAGTATGCTGGCTGTTCATGAAAATATTTAATGCCTAGAGTTGTTAACCACAGAAGTATGTTTTAGAGAAAGGATGGCATTTCTTTGTTCTTCAGTCTTACCATGAGTTAAGAAACCTTAAAAATACTGTATTTGTCTTCTTGTTTGAGTGGAGACAAAGGTTGTAACAGGGAGAGTTCATTTGCTTTTCGATTATGAGAAATATCACATCCATCTTTATTTGCCAATAATTTCAGGGAAACTCTGAAAGCATTAAAATGGGATGTCATCAGATTCTGAGACTTGCCAATATAAGGAAGAGGAAAATTTTAAGATTATTTTTAAGCATGGATTTTTTTGACCCCCTGTTTAACCTTACTTCTTTTTAACATTGGCCATTGTGCTTAAGCATACTCTAACATGAAATAGTTTGAATAGTATAACTGTACCTTTTAATTTGCTTAATACTAGGTAATATGTTTGGTATACCTTTGGTAGCTGGGTTTGAGACGCCTTTTGCTAAAGCTTTTTCTGAAAAGAACTAGATGAAATTATCCTTAATGCTTTTATATTCTACATGATTCCATGTTTTTATTGTAAAATGCAAATATATCTAACAGAAGAAAGTCCTTCAGCATATTTCAGAGTACTATTACAAATCTCAAATAGCTTTCCTTCTCCACTGCATCTGTAAAGGAAACAGCCAAGAGGAAGTTGGTTTATAATTAAGTTAGAGATACTTACTGTTGAACTGTATTCATAGGGGTTTCCATCTATAAGCAATGTAAATGTATTATGTTTTAGAAAGCAGAACTGCTTTTCTTACAGTATTTTGTTTATAAAATGGAGAACTTTATTGAAGCTTTTTCTGAATGCTGTGCTGTTGTCGTGTATGTCTGTAATTTTTTTGTCGCATCTTATTTTGAACATTTTTGTTCGGGTTTTTAAATTTTAAAAATGTCCATCTTAAAAAAAATTACTCTGTGTGATACATCCGTGGAAAGAAATTAAGTTTCTTTTTTTAAGGTGCTTGTATGCTTCCTGTTCTGTTAACAGTTCTGTTTCCTTATCTAAGGAGAATGACTTATTACAGTGTCACAGATTTGTGTTGCACAAAACCCACCTATAATAAACTGACATTTAAAAAGATGATGAATATATGTTAATTCTTGTACAGCAATTAATTATCAGGAATTATAATAGCTGATGTTATTCCTTCTGAAGAAGTCTATGTGATTGCCCCTATTTCATAGAGTTCATCTATGTTTCCAGTATGTCTGTCTTACATCAGTTCCTAAGCAGTTAAATGTGATTTCCTAAATACAATACTGTATTTGTGCAGACAGTATAGCCCGATCTGTTCTCAAAGTCATCCATTTGTATGCTTTCAGCATTACTGTAGAGGCCTCTGCAATGCAGAGTATAATTGGACCAGATTAAAAGACTGTAGGAATTTTGACAGTGAGAGTTGGGTAGAATAAAAACAGTAGAGTTCAGGAGAGGAATCCAATAACATTCTGTGAAATGCTGTAATACACCTCAAACTGTTACTAGAAATTTTCAAAAACTATTAAACTTGTTAGTTCTACTGTGTCTTCGCTAACCCCTGTTAGTAAGATGCATCCCACCTAAAGCTGTTTGAGATGCAGAAATCAGTTTTATGTAAATAGAACAGAGAAAATACTGATATTATTGCAGTTTGAGCTTAAGAGGGGCTTTCAGGCTTACCTTTGCAGGAACACTGAACTTTACACTGCAGTATGTGCTGAAGACCATAAAACAGATAGAGGTTTTGGCAGATCTCTTTTTTGGGTGTCGGGCTTGACATGCCATTGATTGGACCATTGGCTTTTCTAAATCCTCATGTAGCATGTACCTCTGTCCCATCTGATGTTCAAGGAACCATGACTGTGTAACATTACTTACATCATGGATCCTAATTCTGGGATCAGTCTTGTAGGTATCTCCATGTGCAACTGCCTGGTGTCTTAAGTTCAGTTAGAGAGCTTGGTTCAACCTGAAGAATAATTACGAATGTACTGATAATTTTGGGTGATATTACCCAAAAACCTGGGATTTTTGACCACTAAATAGTACACTGAAGTTGAAAAACCATACAGCTAGACAGCTGTGTATTTACATGCACTATAAGAGTCTTTCCGAATCCTTCCAGTACTATGTGAAAATCAGTGGAAAAGTGGAGACAGAAGTGCAGAAGCTTGTCATCCACAGAGAATATTCGTTATGTAGTTGTGAAGATAAGGAAGCCATAATTTTAGCTTTGCAATTGTGATGTTATCCTGATGATTACTTTCAGAAAGTATTTGGTTCTCTAGAACAGTAAATTTCTTTGAATAAATCTTTGCTTATGTATACCTGTGAATAGTCTTTATTGATTTCACCTAGCTTTATTTTGTGTTGTTGACAAATTGAAAATAATGCTTTTCAGTAAATTTGAAGATTTACTGAAATGGATGCTTGGGAAAGCCCATTGTTTTGAGTGGATTCTGGCAGACTTAAAAAAACAAAAACAAACAAAAAAAGTCTACCTTAGCTTTCAGCTGCAAATACACTGCACAACCCAGTGGTGTTTGTAGTTGCGAATGGATTCTTAGCAAATGTGGAAGGAGTCTCAGTTTTAGTGTCCTTGCAGTTGCTAGAATAGCACTTTAAATTTTCCCCATCCCTCCATTTCAAATTAATTATTCACAACCTGCCGGTATTATCACCTTAGGAGAATGTGAACTTAGGATGCTGCTACTATAGGCTAAAGAATATCCAGAAAAAATAAGAAAGCTGGAGAAGCTGACCATTCCAAATTTTGGCCTTATCTTAGAGTCATAGAATCATTATGGTTGGAAGAGACCTCGAAGATCATCAAGTCCAACTGTATACTCGATGCCACCATGCCCGCTAAAGCCACTAAACCATGTCTTGAAGCTCCACATCTAAATGTTTTTTGAACACCTCCAGGGATGGTGAGTCCACTACCTCCTTGGGGAGCCTGTTCCAATGCCTAACGACTCTAACAGTGAAGAAGTTCTTCCCAATATGCAACCTGAACCTCCCCTGGCGCAACTTGAAACCGTTTCCTCTTGTCCTATCGCTGGTTACCTGGGAGAAGAGCCCAACCCCGACCTCGCTACAACCTCCTTTCAGGTAGTTGTAGAGGGTGATTAGGTCTCCCCTCAGCCTCCTCTTCTCCAGACTAAACAATCCCAGCTCTCTCAGCCACTCCTCATAAGACTTTTTCTCCAGGCCCTTCACCAGCTTTGTTGGTCTTATGCCATTTATCATTGAATACTGGTAACTCCTATAATCTTTTACATGGAACCCTCATACTGTGTAGAAAAGCAGACAAAGAAACATTTTCACTATGTAAAGCTGCAGAAGCTTGTTCTGCTAAATTCACGAGTAATCATTGGGATTCAAATGGAATCTGCTTTAGTGTAAACATGTTTCCTGATCTATTTTATTTTTTCCTCTTTGAAATATAAAACAGCAAGAAGAGAAGACATTTAGCAGTAGTTATCGTATAATGACATTTTCTTTTCACTGTTGTTCATCCAATTTTTTTCTACAAGCATATCCTACTTCAGATCATACTAACCAGTAGTATAGAGATACAGTACCTATAGGTAGACTTGGATATAGAAGGAGCACTGTTTCCTAATGGAAGATGTTGACGCCTTTTCACTTTAAATCTGCATTTAACAGATTTTTTCATTCTTGCAAAGAGAGTGAAAAATGATGTGGAAAATACAAAAGCAACTAGGTTTGTCTTCACTAAGTTCAATGTTCTATGGTTTGAAGTCACAAATACACTTACAAATATATGCGCATACATATTTGTCTACCACTAATGAAGGTGAAATATTGAAAATATGAAGCAGATAGCAACTGTGAGCTCCAGTTAGTGAAGAAAATGAGATTTACTAGAACTTACTGAATGAACGGTCTCCTAGTTCTTAGGTTGTTAAACATAAGTGAAGATGATCTTCTCTAACACGTACTGCAAATCAGAAACCTGTATTAAATTTTTGTTTGTTAGTTATTGTTGTTCTTGTTGTTGCAACAAGGAAAAGGCATATTGTTTTAAAGGCATGTTCAAATATTCTTCTGATACTATGTGTTGCCAACACAGCAAAGTAGAAAATTATTCCATCCATAAAGAAACATTGTGCTAATTAAAACCACTGTGGATTGTTATGAATCTTAGCCATCTAAGAAACCTATTGGAAACAGGACAGATGGAAGGGAGTTAGATTTGTAGAAGATGGCTATCCAGAAACTAGGGGATATTGGTATTTTTTAAATTGGTTAAATCCAATGTATGGTTTGTCTGTTAGTGAGTACACAGGTGTATTCTGGATTCTATATTACCTCTAGTTTTCTTGTTTGTGATTGAGTTGCCATGTGGATGCTGCAGCTGTACTGCATTTATGATAGCAGGCCTGGCTATCACTATAGACACTGGAGTGAAGAGGATGCACAAGAAATGTAGGCTGTGCTTATCGGTGATGACCACCTTCTGCTGAAAGGGTGGTGATGAATTCCCATATTCATAAGGTATCTGAATTTGCTAATGAGACTAGAGGAATAAAAATTGCTTTTTAATTTTGGACTTCTGCAGCAATACCTATTTTTGCCAGTAGAGCAGGGGGAATGTGTGGTTTGGGTGTGTGTATGTGTAAGTTTCACTTCTGCCAACGTGATATTGCATCGCCAAGTAATTTTCTGAGATATTGGAGAATATATTCTTTGGATTGTGCAAGGAAAAAATACTTACAGTATAATCGAGGTCGTTAACCTTCCAGGTAATTTGTGACTAACTTGGTGCATGTGCACACACACACACACACACACACACACACTGTGATGATTTGACCATGTCTGGCTGCCAGATGCCCTCCCAGCTGCTCCCTCACTGTCCCTCCTCAACAGAACGGGGAGAAAGTAAGACAGAAACCTCGTGGGTTGAAATAGGCAGGGAGATCACTTACCAATTAGGGTCACAGGCAAAACAGACTCAGCTTGGGGAAAATTAATTCTGTTTATTGCTAATTAAAAATACAGTAACATGGAGAGAAGCAAAGACAAAACTAAAACTACCTTCCCCCCAGTCCCCTTTCTTCCCTACTCAATTTCATTCCTTTGTTCCCAACTCTTCTGCCTCCTCCTTCCCCCCAGAGCACCCTATAGATAGCAGAAATGTTTGTACTTTGGCTATTGGGATTATGTTGGCTCCAAATTTTCTTCTAATTTCAAAGTAGACTGTCTTGCTTTGTTTGATGTATTTTATTACTGTGCTGGTCACTATCAGCCTCTACCATTTGCCACAAGTATACATATTAGTCATTTTGTGTGTAGAATAAATTATATGTATTTTCTCTTCCATTTCCAGTGGGTGTGATTTGTTATTTTAAAATTACCTTTGCTATTTCTTACTTACGCTGTTAAATGAATGATTTATTAAACTTTTCAGGTGTGGTATTGATGAACAAATTGTCACATAAGTTTAATTATTTCTACTACCAAGTTTGCAACGTAATTTTTTCAGTGATATTGTGAAATAACCATCCAAAAATCCATCGTGTTCTATTTGCTGCCCAAAGCAGCAACGTAAATTGAAATCATTCTATCATGTCAGGTGTTCAAAAAACGTTTAGATGTTGTA
>NW_009599442.1:0-6416 GCF_000690535.1 Cariama cristata | reverse complement strand
TCCACAGGGCTGCTCTCAATCACATCATAACATATCCTCCCTCCATCTGGATAAAGAAAAATACATGAAAATAATCAAGTACTTAACTGCCTTTGAAAACACAAGGCTAGGTCAAATCTCTCTGAAACTGATCAACATTTGCGTAAGTTTCCAAAGGAGACCACAGTAAGCACAACCATAGTATATGCTTAGGAAACTTGTCCAAAAAAACAGACAAACACCTCAAAATTGCAAGAATTATATTCCATGGATGTTTCAGCCTCAAATATGAGCAAAGATTTTGTATTACAGAAGTTGCAGTACAGGGCAAAAGTCACAAAAATGTAGCAAGGGTAAGATTTCAATGCAAAAATACCCTATCTAGCATCTACAACAATTTCAGTAGTATCCAATATAACAGAAGATCCAATTCTCTCTAAACTTTCCTCTAATAAAAAAAAAAAAACACACAACCAAAAAACTCAGTATTCACTGACTATCTAACCAGATCCCCGACTTACTGTCAAGAATTTCTGGATTCTTAATATAAATATTACTCAGAGTCCAAAAGAAGTTATACTAAGGCCTCAGTAACATTTAGAAAATAGGAAGCGGTGCACAAGGTATCCTTCCTCACTGCTCCAAGAGCAGTCTTACACGACGACACATACCCACAACTGGAATTCTCTACGAGGCCTGAGCTGATTTGAAAAGTTAACTGTGTCATCATGCCATATGCTCTATTAACTAACTATATCACTGAAATAAAAGCTGATAGTGAAGTTGCCCCAGGAGCAAGAACTCTGGGTTTCAGTTATGAAAAGCTGCTGCTTTCATTGGGTTTGATTTCAATTTAGCCAGCAAGTACAGAAAATATTTCCATGCTGGCTGAGAGGGAGCTAAAAGAGCAAGAGATGCCACACACAGCTCAGAGAACTGGGACCACATGCCATCCATCAGGAATGTGGTCAGTCCACTCCAAAGGGTACCAACTTCAAGAACTGCTGACCCAATCCAGTCTACTTCAGGCTAAAATCTAGGGTTGTTTTCCTAATTCAGTTTAAAAAGCCAGTGTGGACAGAGCTGATAAAGCTGTAGAGTATCTGATAAAGCTGTAGAGTATCTTTTATATTCCTAGAAGTTTCAGGCCCAGTCAGATAAACCTGAACCAAGAATTTACCTCAATGCAACCATCAATTTTACAAAAATTTCAAAGACAGGACTTGTTTTTCTCATGTGTAAAAACATATTAACAGCATTTTTAACATATTCTGTCCAATTTACAAAGCTCATTAATCCAACCTATGGTTAAAAAACTTTGATTACCAGGGGAGAGCTGTTCTTTGGTTCAGTAAGGATTACTAAAACCACTACTTTTTTTTTCTTCAAAATTTCCCACACTGAGTATTTAGTGTCAGGAATAGCCACTGCGTATGCACAATTCTCAAGGCAGATCTTCATGCAAAAGGACTCCAAGTGAAATAAATTAGACTGCTTACACATATGAAATTCAACACATTCAACCTCCCCTAGTCAAATTTGTCATTTTATACCAAAAAGTCTTTATATGCACAGCTATAAAATATTAAAAAAAAAAACAACACACAAGACGGACAAGGCAAGAAAGAAGGCAAGAAAGGCAGCACAGCCAACTCCATTGCCAGGGTATGCAGAGACTCTTTTAGAATTCCCTTTTTCTGACACCTATGCAAATGGGGTTAGTTATTGTCAGGAAAAGGAATATTTTTAAAGTAGTAAACTATCTCATGTTTCTAGCTATAACTAGTAATATTTTTAATTTTAGAAGACTAATTTAATATGGTCAACCACAGCATGCAATCCATTAGAAACAGACTTTAATTACACAAAGAGATTCTGTGTATAAACAGAAGTCTGTTGCACACGGTTTCCCCTCAGAAATGTTACACATGCATGCAAGTGTTCGTCCTCTTATATTTTCCAAAAGATAAATACATCACATATCCATACCTTTACAAGAACCTGTACCTTCTCAATAAGGTAAGAGTGCCTAAATTAGAAGCAAAAGTTATTTGCAGTATTATTACCTCACTATTTGAAGATAAATATCAAATTCTTTACCAAAGTGAAATTAAGTCTATCCCATGCTTCCAGATGTGGATATCTTTAGTCTCTTAATAAACTGACTTGCCTTACCAATTATCAGAATATCAATAACAAGCTATTTTACCTACAACCCAGAAATCATAAGCTAGAAAAGATAACACACAATTCTGAGACTGTACAACAGGAAAATTACTTAAAAATGACACTATTCTAAAGCTGATTTTAATTACAGGCCCTTGGTATTCATTTAATTAAAGTACTAAACATCATTACACTTGGCTGGTTGAAGCAACAGCAATGGGAAATACCACATTACAGAAGACATAGAAAACAAAAAAAAGGGCTTTTTCACAGACTGTTTTAAGGAGGTCACATTTAGTTACCAATTTTGTTACTATTTTGAAGTTCTTACAGTTATTTTACTATTTTGAAGTTCTTACAGTTATTTCACTTAAAATATAACACTGTTGTGACATCAATTTCATAACACTGGTTGTTCACAGTGACTAGTTACTGCTCCAATTCAAATAATTTAAAGCCATAACTACACATTTAAGAACCAGGTCAAGTTTGTAGATTGCTGAACTAAAATTTTATTGATAGAATTAAAAGGAGAGGACAAAATAAAAAAAGCCTTAAATGAGAAAATACCATTTACTCTTCAGGATCCAAATGGAAATTAAGAAAAAAAATTAACCTTTAATTCCTTCATATATATTTAAATGTACGAAATATTGATGAAATATGTAGTTTTCAGGAATATTTAATTTCCCCCATTATAAACCCAAAGATATATTTCTGAGCATAAAGTAATGTCTATTTATTGCTTGAAAGAACAGCATTTGATTGCCAAGTTAAAAATTATACTAAAAAAGATACATGAAACTGACAGCAGATCCTGACTGCAGCCTTCACAAACATTCTCACCTACCATGGACAGGCAGGTCTTGGATATAGTGCAGTAACTTGGCAGAAAAAGCAGAAAATAAATGGATGAAGTTCTTTTTCTTTTTTAGTATTTTATTAAAAAACAGAAACTAAAAGTAGCACACTTTCTGGAAGAAGTATCTATAGGAGAAATAACTTGGTAGTTGAGCCTGAAACTTTCAGTCAGAACAGCATTGCCTATTTAAGTTGGGAACGTATCACAACTTCTCCAAAAGGCACACTTAAAAATCAGCCATGAAGTAATGTGAAGTGCACTATTCCAGGTAAGCCTAACCTGTAGCACAACTGAATACTTCATTCAGCCTGCTCCCAGATCTTCATGGAAAGAGGACAGGCAGCAGCAGGCTCAAGGTCTGGCCAGTAACTGCAGCCATCCTCCAGATCACACTTTTTCCGGGGAGTCCCTCGACTCTTTAACTCCATCATGCAGTAGTTACACCATAAGAAGATGTTTCCAGGAAAACAATAGCCACGAGCAGCCTGCCACAAACAAGAACTCCCCCAACATATTTCCATGGAAAGAAGCAGGTTTAAGGAGAAAGACTCAAGTTGACAGCATAAATTGCTTGGAAAGTACTAGCCTTCCGTGTTATCACCTTTCAGACAAACTGTTTGGGAACATACGCATACACCCTGTAATAAACAATCATACACTGAACCAGTAAACGCAAAGTTAATGCAACATACCCAAGAAGCATGACACCTATTGTGCACACACAGATTAACTGAACGCGACAAAAACTAACAAGGCCAAGTGCAAGGTCCTGCACCTGGGTCACGGTAATCCCAAGCACAAATACAGGCTGGGTGGAGAATGGATTGAGAGCAGCCCTGAAGAGAAGGACTTGAGGGTGTTGGCTGACGAGAAGCTCAACATAATCTGGCAATGTGCACTGGCAGCCCAGAAAGCAAACCATATCCTGGGCTGCATCAAAAGAAGGGTGACCAGCAGGTCCAGGGAGATGATTCTCTCCCTCTACTCGGCTGTCGTGAGACTCCACCTGGAGTACTGCCTTCAGCTCTGGGGCCCTCAACACAAGAAGGACATGGACCTGCTGGAGCAAGTCCAGAGGAGGGCACAAAGATGATCTGAGGGCTGGAGTACCTCTCCTACAAAGACAGGCTGAGAGAGTTGGAGTTGTTCAGCCTGGAGAAGAGAAGGCTCTGGGGAGACCTCAGAACAGCCTTCCAGTACCTAAAGGGGCCAACAAGAAAGCTGGGGAGGGACTGTTTACAAGGGCAGGTAGTGGTAGGACAAGGGGCAATGGCTTTAAACTGGAAGAGGGAAGATTTTGATTAGATATTGGGAAAAAATTCTTCACAGTGAGGGTGGTGAGCCACTGGAATAGGTTGCCCAGAGAAGCTGTGGATGCCTGAAAGTGTGGCCTGGCAGTGTTCAAGGCCAGGTTGGATGAGGCTTTGAGCAACCTGGTCTACTGGAAGGTGTACCTGACCACTGCAGGGGGGTTGGAACGAGATGATCTTTAAGGTCCCTTCCAACCAAACCATTCTATAATTCTATGAAAAACTAGGGTCATATGGTTGCAACGTACAACTTCTTACAAGACCAGAAAACACGCTATGTAGCCCACTCAGGCAATAACACATTCCTGTTTCCTGCTCTCGCAGAAAGAAGTCAGCAGACATGAGGTTGCCTGCTGTTTCAAGTTTACTACTACTAGGTGAAGAGTTACTAAAACAGTGAAGAACCGCATACAGATACAAGAAGAAACTATGTCTTGCAGGTTAAAACATCAAAGGCTAATAGATCAGTATCTTAGTGAAGGGGAGAAAATGGAGTACTGCATGGATCTTCCAAGAGAGTTGGAAAAAAAACCCCACATACACACACACATATACACACACACAGAACAAAATAAATAGTAGTCAACATTGACATTTGCTGGGTGAAAATAAAAAGTGCAACTGCAGTACACTGAACTTCTGATGTAAGATTTCAGCATTCTGATCCACCAATGAGTGAATCCTGTTCACACATGTCCCACAAAGATTATGTCTAGCTTTTCATCACTGAGTTGGTTGGCATCAACTTGAGTATTGAAGAGAAAGGCAAAGAGTTCCTGTAAGTAAAAGATTTCTCTGACCTATTTATTCGCACAACTATCTTTCACGAACTTACATGATAAAAAAACCACAACAGCAAGATTACTATTTTCTGAAAACCTACATAAGATGATGAAATAAATGCTCCAGAAAACATTCCACATGCAGCAATGCATGCTCATGTTTTGTCCATCCTTGTGTTTCCACCAAAACATAGATTCAAAGAAGTTGCAGTACTATAAAGGAAGATATACACACCTGTATGACACTAACCATGCCATAAGTCAAACAACAAATTTAGCTACAGCGTTTGTTATTAGTACAATTCACACACAGTTTACTTTGTTAAAAGACAAGGATGGAAAACTTCACAAATTTTACTCTTGAAGGTAAACTAACAAAACTCTTGTATTTGTTACATCATAAAGATAGTGACAATGAGTCAAGGAGAAACCACATCTCACTGCTTCCCTGCAGAAGTTTCCAAATAAAGTCAGGATTCTGCAAGTTGCATTTATGGTCACTTTTTTTTCCAAACAGGCATGCACGAAATTCAGAATTACATATAAGTAGTTCAACAAGGCTTACGTGACCATTTTAAGTGAAGCTCTACAAATACTCTAATCTAAAAACTAGTAATGTTTTCACTACACTTCAATATGCAATAAAGGAGAAAAGATCACTGTAGTATTCCCTGAAGTATTAGAGATTTCTTCTCATTTACTTCAAGTTAACTTCGCACTTCAGATACACACTTTATGATGTCTTTAGAGATTCTTCAGGAGGAACATTTGCCTGAATCCTATCTTAGATTAAAATCATTTCAACTCATTCCTTAACCTATTAAATATGGACACACGCACAAAAAAAACCCCACTGCTTAGAAATTGTTCATGTAAAATGTGGAAAAACAATCTAAAGTAATCTACAATAATATGTTGCAGAAGAAAAAATTGCACCACAGTTTTAAGCAGCCTGGGCCAGTCAAAAGCCTCAGATAAAGTAAGTATATGAAACAAGTGAACTCTTGATCTGTAATAGCACGTGTTACTACGCAAAACAAAAACACAACGAGAAAAAGCACATGGCTTCTAACATACAGGCAAAATACCTTTTCTTCTTAAAGCTGCAAGTGACAGCATAAGCAAGAACCGACAAGCTTGAGCACAAAGTGAAAGAAGTCATCCTTTACCTATCAAAGCCTGGAAAAGGTTACTTTGGAAGATGCTGATGACACGCTCTATGGAGTTTCGCAGCTGCCGGTCCTCCGCCTGGCTCAGCTTGGAGCGGTATTCCTCCAGGAGGCGCAGGGCTCGCTGGGTATCTGCAAGCCAAGACCA
>NW_009599441.1:704-2647 GCF_000690535.1 Cariama cristata | reverse complement strand
GGGGAGGGGGACACTTGAATCGGCCCCTGGCTGAGAAGGCCCCTTCTGTGCTCTGTGTCAGGGGAGTCTTTGCACGGGTACAGGATCTGCATTCAGGCGGTGCTTCTGGACAGGCCCAAAATCGCCACGATGAACCTGGGCAAGGTGAGCTGGGTAGCGGGGTCTGCAGACGCTTTCCAGGCCGGTGCAGTAAACTCAGCGGTGCTGCCCCGCCCCGAGCATTCCCTGGAGCAGATGATGAGTATCCGTTCCCGTTAATCAGAAGCCCTTTGGGAGCTGTTGGGGTTGTCCCGCGCATGAAGCCCTTGTGCCTCCTTGCGCTTGTAGCCCACGCAGAGGGACCAGTATGTCCAGTCTCTCCCCTCCTCCCCAGAAGTGCTGGAGCCGCTGTAAGCACCAGCGTCCCATGGTGTCTTTTCTTTAAAGACCTTGTCCAAAGCTCATGCTCCCTCTCTGCTGCATGCTCTGTGCTCTGCCGCTCTCAGAACGAGCGGGACGTGTCTGCCCTCGCTGCACTTGGCGGTCCAGCAGCCATGGGACAGGAATGAGGGTTTCTGGGGTCCCGCTCCTTCGAAGCAAGCAGCTGAGCGGGTGATGGCTGCGGTGCCAGCAGCTCTGTTTCCCCAGGGCTGAGGTCTGTGGTTCCGCCTGCCCCCAGAGCTCCTGGCCTCACCTGGTGCTGAGGGTCCCTCCCGGTGGGCTGGGGGCTCTGCCCTGCTCTGGGGGTTGCTCCCGGCACAGGCAGCGCCGCGAGGCGATGTGGCTCCAGGCTTGTTTGCGGCAGCGTTGGGGTGAGATGGGCCAAGGCTCTTCTCGACTGACATCTCCTCGTCTTCCCCCCAGTACTTGGAGGTGTTGCGGTCCCACCAGAACAGGCCGGCAAAATGCCTTACCGTCCTCTGGGCACTGGGACAGGCCGGATTCACGGACCTCCACGAGGGCCTGAAAGGTGAGAGGCAGGAGTGGTGGGCTGGGTGCCCATCCCTGCCAAGGGGGATCCCCCTCCCTGGGGGGGCAGGGCAAGAGTTGAGGCGGCCCCCAATATTGCCCGGACATCTCCGCTCCTGCTGGTGTTACCGCTCAGGCACGGGATCTGCTGCAAAACACGCTGTCCCGCTGCTGAAGTGCCGGAGAGGGGGCTGCGGCGCCTGGGGGCAGACGGTTCGGGGGCAGACGCCTGGGAACTGGGGTGTCTGCAGCTGCCTGGGTGAGGGCACACCGGGCCTGTCGGGTGCTCGGTTGGGAGCAGAGTCGTAGAACCGTTGGAGTTGGAAAAGACCCTTAAGATCATCGAGTCCAAGCGAGTGGTGCTGTCCCCGCACTGCAGTGGGGCTGAGTCAGGGCTTGCTGCTCCCCGTTCCCGTTTGTTACGCCTCGTCAGTGCCTGCCTGCCTTAACCATATGTGTTAATGCCAGTCACCACTGCAGAACGGGCGAGACTTGTGCTGAAGTGTGTTTATAGAGGCACAAATACTTTGTGTTTAGAGTGGCGACGTTGTAGAGCTGTGTGAAGTGGTTAATTATTTTCGGGGCAGCCGGAGATGTCGCAAGAAGCACATCGCTTGCCGAAGGGCGAGTTCCGATCTTGTGCCCAGCTTCAGCAGCTCCTCTGCAATGACAGAAACTGCCCTTATGGCATCTTGTCTCTGGAGAGTGGCTTTCCCCAGCTGGGACAGGGAAATGGCTGGATCCCAGGAGGAACCCCCCTGCCAGGGAAGACAGGGAGCGTGCTCCTGTGCCATTGCTCTGTGAGCAGAGCAGGCGAGGCAGCGCAGCCGCCCTGGAGCCCTTCCCGAGGGATTGGTCGGTCTGTCTGGTCACCTGCCGGGTATTCTGAGTGGGGAAACGGGGTGGTGGTTTGTCCCGGGTTTAAATACAGCCACGGTCCTGGCACCCCAGTGCTTTTCAGTTACTGCTTGCGGACCCGAGGAGCGCCCGTGCTG
>NW_009599441.1:0-248 GCF_000690535.1 Cariama cristata | reverse complement strand
TCCACTACGGCTCTGTAGAAACACTGGCTCTCTGCAGAGGTCTCCTCTCTGCCTTTGCTGGGGCCTTTCCTAAAATGGGGAGGGTCGGTGCTGGTGGTGGAGGGGGAGCACAGACCTTCCCCAAGGCAGGCGAGCAGCTCCGGCTGGGGCGGCAGGACGGGCTGCTCTGAGGCCGTGGCAGCGCTGGTGTGACCCTGTGCCAGGAACCAGCTTCTCTGGTGCCGGCATGCCTCACGCCTGGGAGAGCG